>NC_091118.1:180827880-181127880 GCF_040183065.1 Periplaneta americana | reverse complement strand
ATTAACACGAGTAAGTCCGCTAGTTAATCAATTACTTATATTCAAGTGTTAAAAGTAGTGTACGCAAGTTTAAAAATGGATAATTTAAACGTTGTAAATACTACAAAACATACGATCGTGCAAAACAGTATTTTTTACAGTTCTTCTGGATAGTCCGTTATTCGCGTCTACATAATTTAAACGTTGTAAATACTGCAAAAAACACGATCGTGCAAAACAGCATTTTTTACACTTCTTCTGGACAGTTCGTTATTCGCGTCTACATAATTTAAACGTTGTAAATACTGCAAAAAACACGATCGTGCAAAATAGTATTTTTACACTTCTTCTGGATAGTCCGGTATTCACTTCTACATAATTTAAACGTTGTTAAGTTTGCTTATGTACGAGTATATATATTTTTCCCGCCAGCAATAGAAAAAACTTTCCAGTTTAAAAAAATCTTCTCAATGCAGAAGGACTTCGTCTGTTTGCCAGCTCCGTAGACACACATAGGCCTACGTTCTTCAATTTTGAGGCCCAGGAAACAATGAAGTCCTACATCCCTGCCTCACTGACGTGTAAACAGACACTTTGCCTTCACACTATTCGAATGTCAAGAGATGTATATGACATTGTTATCGGAATTGAGGGGTTCGAAACTCGATTCCAGCTGCAGGCATATTTGTTGCGTTACGTTTCCCATCAAGCTTCGTTATCAATATGTGATTAGTTCTCAGATAGCAGAAATAAACCGAGTGGTGCGGTGATCAATCAAGCTCAATCAAATTGCAGAGTATTCATACTTCAATGCCCGGCTCACACTGATCCTCTGGCCACAGGGAAAATGGACACTTTGGCTGCTAAGAGTTTTTAAGCAATGGCACTGTAAAGACACTTTATCACCGTGATAGATCACCCTGTCCAGGTTAACTGTTACTCATTACAGGTTATATTGCTACCTAGCGTTTGACGTTGAGTTATACACGTTCGAAGGGGTTTTGACATGCAGTTATAACAGTGTTTTCAGAAACATATAAATAGGCCTGCGATTTACTACTTACGTGAATTGAAAAGGTCGTAATAATATTAGGTTGATAACGTAAATGATTCCCAGACTGACTGTCCAGTGATATTTTAGTCCACAGTATTCACATCCACTATAAGGTATCGTCCAGTTGAGATTTTAGTCTACAGTAATTTTATGTCCATAACAATTTTATCCATCTATTTATAATAACTTATAAAAATAAAAATTGGAGATTTATCCTTCGAAGAGGTGGAAAAATTCAAATATCTTGGAGCAACAGTAACAAATGTAAATGACACTCGGGAGGAAATTAAACGCAGAATAAATATGGGAAATGCCTGTTATTATTCGGTTGAGAAGCTTTTGTCATCTAGTCTGCTGTCAAAAAAAGTTATATTACCGGTTGCTCTGTATGGTTGTGAAACTTGGACTCTCACTTTGAAAGAGGAACAGAGATTAAGGTTGTTTGAGAATATGGTTCTTGGGAAAATATTTGAGGCTAAGAGGGATGAAGTTACAGGAGAATGGAGAAAGTTACACAACGCAGAACTGCACGCATTGTATTCTTCACCTGACGTAATTAGGAACATTAAATCTAGACGTTTGAGATGGCAGGGCATGTAGCACGTATGGGCGAATCCAGAAATGCATATAGAGTGTTAGTTGGGAGATTGGAGGGAAAAAGACCTTTGGGGAGGCCGAGACGTAGATGGGAAGATAATATTAAAATGGATTTGAGGGAGGTGGGATATGATGATAGAGACTGGATTAATCTTGCATAGGATAGGGACCGATGACGGGCTTATGTGAGGGCGGCAATGAACCTCCGGCTTCCTTAAAAGCCGTTTGTAAGTAAGTATGTTTTTATTTTTTTCCTTTCCAAGAACATCCCGAGCACAAAGTTTGACCTTTTCGGGAATAAGCTAATTGTAAATTATATGATTTTAAATATTTGCATATATTTCAATAAACTATTATTATTATTATTGTTATTATTTTATTATTATTATCATTATTATTACAATTCATTTTGTAACCTGAATATGGCTTTGAAACTACACCTAGCCGTTATGTGCACGCTGCTTGCCTGTAGCATTTCAGATATTCAAATATTCAAATATTCTATATAGACAGCTAAACAAGGAATGAGTGGTTTTGTTTTATTTAGTTGCTTGACGAATATATAGTCTATCAGACTGGCCATGATAAAAAGCTCCAGTCTTCAACTCGATCAGGCCGTGTTGATTGTATATAGATAATACAGACTTGTTAATATAGAAAAGACATTTGAATTCGATAATTAACCAATAACTATAATTCTTTATCCCCTTGTCATAGATACGGGCTTACAATCATGCCACTTTAATGAAGATAGTTTATAGGACATCTAAATAATGAAATATAATTTAAAGGATTAGGCCCGAGTGTATAATAACCCATTTAATTGCTTGGCATTGATCCGACGACATTAACAACAAACACGCACTTCTTTGTTTCGCCAATTTCTAGTAAATAAAAACCACGTGCTAACAGAGCAGTCTGCGCACACAACAGGTTTCTTGTGTTACTTTTGTTTTATTGTTTCTTTTTTCCTATTCTGGTTGTGCTATTCGCCGCCATATTGAGTGTTATAAAAATTTGCGAAAGAATGTTAGGCGGGATAAAAAAAAAAGAAGAGAGAAAGAGAAGGAAATAACACATTTTTATTGTTGTAGGACGCTTTAGGGGAAAGAAATGAATAACGTCGCCCGGAGAGGAACAAGTTTTGGTACATTACGGAATGTAGAGTGAATTTTGTTAGCGAAAGAGGAGCAGGGCTTTTACTCAGCCGTTATTTTTTATTCAGTATGAGTTGCTTTTGAAAAATGAACACGAATAAGTAGGCCATATATTTTAGAAATGAATTATTTTTCGAGAGAAATAGAAAATACACATAATTATTTCTTTTTGATCTGTAATACGCTTCCCAAAAGTACGTTGTTACGATGACTATTATACTTGTACTACGTCATATTACTTTTGACCAATAAAACGGTACGAAAGGACGCGTTTCAACCAATAATGATTGTTTATCGTTACAATTTTATCACTTCCTAGCATTTGTTCATTTTTATCACTTCCCTACCATTTGTTTTTATCACTTCCCTAGCATCTGTTTCTTCTTATTTGCCAACATTTCAAACTGCAAATTCTTTACGGTACTAGGCTATAAAACATGATTTGCGATCGTCATTTGTTCCTCGCATTGTTAGTCGACTGAAAATGGCGGCTCCGTTCAAACATTTTAGTGAAAGTAACATCAGTGAAATATAATTTTAGTAAGTCAATATCTATTTTATTGTATTAGAATACTTTATTTTTTCTAATCTTTATATACTTTCTTCAGTTTTTATCACCTCCCTACCATTTGTTTCTTTGTTTGCCAACGTTTCAAACTTCAAATTCTTTACATGCTTTGCGTCATTTGTTTATCGCATAGATATACAACTGAAAATGGCGGCTCCGTTCAAACGTTTTGGTGAAGCTTACATTAGTGAAATAGAATTTTAGTAAGTTAATTAATATTTTATTGTTATACAGTATTTTATTTCTTCTAATCTTGTAATAGTCAATTAAATCCCGCTGGAGTTTTGATTTTCTCTAGATAAATCAAAACGTCTAGTGAGATTACTGTTCATAAAATACACATTACGTTCACATAGAATAAATAATAACACTAATATATTACAAAATTAATGCTCTTCATATATTTAAAATATTATTCAAGCTGCACTCGGACATGTGTTCAAATCCCGCAAGACTTATTTTGTTATTTTTTATTTGGTTATTTTAGGACGCTGTATCAACAACTCAGGTTATTTGTCGTCCGAATGAAATGAAAGTGATAATATCGGTGAAATGAGTCCGGGGTCTAACACCGAAAGTTACCCAAAGTTACCCAGTATTTCCTCATATTGGGTTGAGGGAAAACCTCGGAAGAAACCTCAGCCAGGTAACTTGCTCCGACCGGGATTCGAACCCTGGCCAACTGGTTTCACGGTCAGACGCGTAAACCTTTACTTCACAAGTGACCCGCAAGACTTATTTTTTACCCGATTTGATTTTTCCAAAGATTTTCCCGAATTGTAAAGCTAATCTCACATAATCAAATAATACTTACTTACTTACTTATGGCTTTTAAGGATCCCGGAGGTTCATTGCTGCTCTCACATAAGCCCGCCATTGGTCCCTATCCTGAGCAAGATTAATCGCCCCTACATCATATCCCACCTCCCTCAAATCCATTTTAATATTATCCTCCCATCTACGTCTCGGCCTCCCCAAAGTCTTATTTCCTCCGGCCTCCCAACTAACACTCTATATGCATTTCTGGATTCGCCCATACGTGCTACATGCCCTGCCCATCTCAAACGTCTGGATCAAATAATAATAATAATAATAATAATAATAATAATAATAATAATAATAATAATATAATAATAATAATAATAATAATAATAATCCTTGGCGCTAGAGCCCATGAAGAGCCAAGGCTTGTGCCTCAAGAGAGGTGAACGATCATCCAACCAGTACAGAGCATGATGATCCCCCAGCCGTTCTAACTGGCTTTCGAAGTCGGATTGCGCTGCCTGTCGTACCTTCTCAAATTGATCACGACGCTGGTTGGGCACAGATCCCATACACTGGTCGAAATTTCATGAGAAAATTCCTTCCCCATGAGGACTCAAACGAGCGCGCAACCCGTAAAGCAAGTCCAGGCTTATCGCTATAGAAATAATATATAATAACATAGTGATAATATTTACCAGTAATGCATATAATAATAATAATAATAATAATAATAATAATAATAATAATAATAATGTGTGTACCTGTAAGTGAAACTTGTTAAGCTGTAAATTTGTAGTTTGTTGTTTAGTAAACTGTCCGAAGTCAGATCTGAACCTCACAAGTGGTACCAACATGGCACCACTTATGAGGCAACTAGGCCAGGAGATAATGGGACAGGGTGGCCAGTTCCTTTCTCCCTCCATCGCCGAATAGTTACATATTGCACTAATTAGATTTCTGATGCATATAAACAATTATTTTTCCTCTGATACATATCGTCAAGTGAAATGTACTGCCTGAAAATAGATGCAGCCTCATATTACCCAGAACTTCAGTCAGAGATAAAATTTGTAGTAATCCTTTTAAAATGTTCGTGCAATGTATGTTGTTTAGTCGACAGTTCCACAGTTCCTTCAGTAGACAGTTCTTTCTCAGCCAGTGACCCAGCCAATTCCTTTTCCTCTTCCTTACCAGTTTCAGTATCATTCTTTCTGCACCCCTCTTTCAAACACATCTTCGTTTCGTATTCTGTCCGTCCATTTTACACGCTCCATCCTTCTCCATTTCCACATTTCAAATGCTTCTAGTCGCTTATCTTCACTTGTAATGTCCATGTTTCTGTCCCATACAATGCTACACTCCACACAAAATATTTCACTAGTCTCTGCCTTAATTTCTTCTCCAGAGGTCCGCAGAAGATGCTCCTTTTTTCTATTAAAAGCTTCCTTTGCCATTGGTATTCTCCTTTTGACTTCTTTCCAGCAGCTCATGTTATTGCTAAAGTCTGTGTGATGTATCTTGTCACACTGTGAAAAGAGAGAGAAAGGAGATATGTCTTACTTCGTCTGTATTGTTATGGCGATGAAGGAGTGGAGCGATGCCGTTCATCCATCCAGTGGCGGAAGGGACTAGTTGATACATTATGTAGCGCAAAATAAAATTACAAAATATCTCTCTTCGTACTGTGTAGTTCCGTCACTGAGCTTGTCTTTCAAGAAATTGAGTTCCGGTAGCCTGTACAATAACAAGGTTTCGAAAAGAATCCTGAAAATTTACAACCCTCCTATAATCTCTACCCTCATTTGAAGGGACTTGGTTTTATTGCTACTGACACAAGATAACCATTATTATTATTATTATTATTATTATTATTATTATTACTATTAATTTTGTAATCTGAATAAGGCTTTGAAACTACTCCTAGTCATTATGTGCACGCTGCTTGCCTGTAGCATTTCAGATATTCAAATATTCTATACAGACAGCTAAACAAGGAATGAGTAGTTTTGTTTTATTTAGTTGCTTGACGAATATATAGTATATCAGACTGGCCATGATAAGAAGCTCCAGTCTTCAACTCGATCTGTTCCAATAAATTGTATTTTCTGAAAACGGCTTCAGGGAAACTTTCTTTTTGGGGGCCTTCGTAATAGCGCTCCAGTGGCCAGAATATGTATAAGCACTTGTTTTGACATTATTAACATGGTGGAAGGAAAAAAAAACTTTTTTATCTGCCCCATGGAGATCTATCTCCACGCCCCCCTTACGCCTAAATGGCGTCTAAATGAGAACCGGGTCTTTGTAACAGATAAAAGGTAGTGGGAGCGTGGTGCTGACCACATGTTCCCAAACGCCTTGATGATGTCATAAGGGCTACCATTATACATGTTAATGATATTGCTCCGTTCGTTGATGTAAGCGTGGTGTCATCAGAAATTACTGCGCATACTGATCCACCGTGCACCAGATTAACAACAAAGCTGCTCGGTGGGTACAATGGTAAGCGAAAGTGAAGAACAACAGTTACCACGGAACCGGTTCGTTTCGCTGCCGGGGACGGCCGGACTGGCAGCCTGTGTTGCGAACTTCTTCAGGAATTCTTCCACTTAACCTTGTTGGGGCATCGTGACGTCACGCCCACCTCAAAAATCCTTTGCCCGTGAAATTCGGAACGTGGAATCGTATCAAGACACACAGTGAACCTTTTTTGTTGTTGCTTTATTGCTAGCGTTTCTAAAACCCAGGTTCGAGTCTGAATAGGAAGTAGAGATTTCTTTAGTAACTGTGGGTCTCTTGTATAGTCTTTTGTTGTCCCAAACTGCGGCCTTGCGATCTTTTGTTTTATGGAATATATTATGTCCAGGAATTTTTACCGCAATACTTCCATTATTATTATTATTATTATTATTATTATTATTATTATTATTATTATTATTATTATTATTATTATTATTATTTGGCTATACATATTTCCTAATGTCATCGTGATAAACTCTAGTTACTTGTCACTGTAACCGAGTTCATTGGTTCAAATCAGAATAGATCACATAAATTGAAGTGTTCAGAGCCATAGTGGGCCAAGCGCCATTTATTAAAAACGGAGAAAGCAAGGGTTAAAGTTAAGTAAATACCATAGTTTAATGAAGACTGACATATCATTTAGTTTTAATGTGCATGCTTTATATTACTTGCTATATGTTTCATTGAATTATGGTAAGCACTTAATTTTAACTCTTTTTTTTTCTCCGTTTTAAGTAAATGGCGCTTGGCCCATAATGGCCCTGAACCCTTCAATTGTAACACAATGAGCTATCATGTAGCAGAAATGTAAAGGTACACCATAATTATGAATTTTAAAGTTGGCTGACAAGTAAAAGTCAATATCAATAAGCTATCATGTTTCTAGAATGATTCTAATCTTAATATTTGAGCAACAGGAACAAACGTTGATTGTGCAGGAAACCGGTGCAACGGAAAGCCATTATTGATGAAGTTGAAGCGCTGTACTCACGACACTTTTTGTCCTTCCACAAGCACCACCACGACCACTATCATCATCATCATCATCATATCACGAATATCCTATAGATAGGCCAATGGTATGCTTCGATCTCCAAGTGAATTACGTCTGTTAGTTGTTTCAGGGATCTGTAAAGTTTTTTTTTCCCCCTCTTGGTTGATATTGAGGAATTATGCATAACGTCGGCTAAGAATGAAAACCTCGAATCTCAATTTTTTCAAAAAATACTTTTTTGGCTTAATCGGAAGATTATCTCGTAAATCATCCATAAAATATGTAAAAACAACTGTTTCTGTTCTTAATTTAAAAGATAATTTGACCAATTATGTTTAAAAAATGTAAAAATGAAGTCTACAAACAGTTTTTTTGTTCCTCTTGTAAAGTTCGATTTTCGTGAGATATGATGCATGGAATTTGTTTTGTATTTTTCATTATTGTATAAAATTGTTGTATAGTAATTTATAATCATCTCCTCATACTCATTCTCTTTCACAATAGCCCTGCCTAGACTCTGGAATTCGTTACCTGCTACCATCAGGGACTTTCGAAATAAAATTGAATTCAAATTGGTCAGTAATTGAGACTCGTTCAGACATGGTTTCTTGTAAATAGTTCTCTCAATATATGGTAATTTCATCACTATAGAATTTTGTTATTCTAGGTTTAATTTGTAATTCAGTAAATACAAAAATATTCTTTGTTCTTAACGTCTATGATAAATTGTCTAGCTTTCATTAATCAGGTAATCTTGTCGTACTTTAATTTTTATTGTAATTATAATTGTAAATTTAATATTAATTGTAATTTTATTCTTCATATTATAGTTGTAATCCCCTGGTAGAGGGGCAGAGAAGGCCTGATGGCCTTATCTATACCAGGTTAAATAAATAAACACTACTAATACTACTACTACTAATTCAGTTGCAGTCAGAATATCACATCGTAACCATGGCGATAGTGCGAGAAAAAATGAAAGAAATTAAGTTTGTAAAATACAGCATCATCCAGTAGAAATGAATGCAGAGAAGTGGATATAAAACTTTGGTAAAAACACCGAAGTTCTCACGTAAAATATCCGTCAGTCATTGCCAGGTTAACGAACTCAGGGCCTCCGAGATAGAGTGAATGTAAAGCAGACATGCTGTTAGCTGTTGGAATTGATACTGTACAGTTAGTTTAATTGTTATCTGGAGGCCATGTTTCTTATGGCAGGAGTCGTAATTAACTAGGAGTCTGATTGATCGTTTCTCTAAATCACACCGTCCGTCCGTCCGTCTGTCCGTCTCGCAATCACAACTAGCACGACCTGGCTAAACAAATGTGTGCATTGTCTGACTCGTTCATCACCCCCAGGCAGCCGGGTCTCACGCCATGGAAGTAGACATTTCAGTTAATAAATTAAAAACAGTAAATTGCATGCAGGGACAAGTGTTTAATATTGAAACGGACTTGGGGCGTAAGAGTCTGTGGGAAGGTGGATTCAACTACCTTATTTCTCTGTCCAGTGACGGATTTATGTAAAGAACTTATCGAAATTGTCCACATGGGGTTGCCAGGTCTTACGTTTTTCCGTAAGCTTCACGTTCTTTCCTTTGCCCGTATGAATATAATAATAATAATAATAATAATAATAATAATAATAATAATAATAATAATAATAATATTTATTTTAGCTGGCAGAGTTAAGGCCGTAAGGCCTTCTCTTCCACTCAACCAGCAAAAAGTATACATACATATGTATCAACTTACAAAGAATTCAACGATTTGATTTAGATAAGACCTACATGTACACAAGAGTTATTTACGAATTAAACAACAAAATACTATGAACAATTAATTAAACACTGAAATACAAACGATGTAGCAGAGTTAAGCTAAAATACATAGAATGTTAATATATTTCAAATAATATTAGATAATAGAAAGAGATTATTATGAGGCAATTTTGAAAATACAGCACTATCAGGATGCATGTCTAAAGGAAGGATTAACAATGCAGACAGTGATAGTTTAAGTCAGTATGATTGGAGTGAAATGCTAAGAAGGTTATCTTTTAAGCTGTTTTTAAAAGTGTTTATTGTCTTGCAGCCCCTAATACTTTGTGACAGGGAATTCCATTGTCGCGAGGTGGATACTGTAAAAGATGATGAATAACGAGATGTTCTATGAAGAGGTATACTTAACGCGCCACAGATAAGTGATCTGGTATTTACGTCGTGGTTAGAGTATAGATAAGAGAAACGAGACGAAAGGTAATTTGGTGTTGAGGTGTGCAGAATTCGAAAGAGTAAAGACAAAGAGTGTAAAGTTCTACGTTCTTTAAGTCGGAGCCACGAAATACTTGCGAAGGACGGTGATATGTACTAGTCCACAATAAACCGGGAACGGAAACGAGAACGAACACCGAAATATTGCTGAAATAAAAATGTATTTAAATGTGAGCATTCATAATTAACGAAAAGTTTGCCGGACCAGGTGGCCCGGGTTCGAGTCCCGGTTGGGGCAAGTTATCTGGTTGAGATTTTTTCCGGGGTTTTCCCTGAACCCAAAAAAGCAAATGCTGGGTAACTTTCGGTGCTGGAACCCGGACTCATTTCACCGGCATTATCACCATCTCATTCAGACGCTAAGTAACCCAAGATGTTGATAAAGCGTCGTAGAATAACCTACTAAAAATTGTCGTGTTATTTTATACCTTTTCATCTTTCATTTTTTTTTTCATTTCATTTATTATATTCCATAGATCTTACATTAGCAATGAAGCTTTAAGATGTGTAACAAGTCATAATTTTACAAGATTACAATTACAATTTTTACAATTTTTTTTTTACAATTTCAACGTCTTAAAATTTTTTGGCGAGATTTCTCCCACTATTTTCAGTATCTTTCATTCTTACTTCTTAATCGTTCTTTCTCTTCTTGTTTCTTATTGTCTGTTATATCTTTCTCGTATTTCACCTTTTCTTTTACTTTCTTCAATTTTCCTTGCGTTTACTTTCTTTCAGCTTTCTTTATTTCTCTTGTGCGGTTCTTTATTTTATTTTTGGTCTTTTCATTAGAGTATTTAATTTGTTTACCCTAATTTATTCTTTCCATCTTTAATTTTCTTTCACTTTGTTGTTTTACCAATGTTTTTGTTTCGTTTATTTCTCTTCGCATAATTTTTCTTTTATTTCTGACGTCTTTAATACTACCTTCAGGTTAAATACGATGCCGTCTACACATTTCCCCGATTGCGTAATCATTTAATTTCGTTTTCCCTCTCCGTCAGTTGATTTGCAGCAGTTTTCTGCTGCTCGCTCTTAATTAATATGATTACCATTGCGTTTGTGGTTCTCATTGAGGGTCGGAATTGCAGCTGTCGCTGCTACCGATCTGCGGTGTGCCTGTTGCTTTTTAATTGTTCCTGGCTACGACAGAAACCAGAAATAGAAATTACAGTGTTGTGAGGTGCAGGTACGGGGGGGAGGGGGTGAGTGGGATATTAATAAATGTTAAAAAGAAAAGGAGGGAGGGCAAATAGAAAGAAGAAGTGATTTGTTGTGGCGCTGCTCTTCTGTGCGAAGTGATTTGTTCTCTCAGCAAGGCGTCCTGACCTTCTCACATATTTCTCAGCGTTGATGAGGCCATTTCCTTTTTTTTCCTCTCCCTTTCTCTCTCTCTTTTCAATCTTCGAGTCTGCCTCTCACACCATTTTCTAATGTTCCCATACTTGGAAAATATAAAGCAATACTCTATGGTACTATTACTGCTACTGCTGCTGCTGCTACTGTTACTACTATTGATACTGCTACTACTGATACTGCTGTTACTGATACTGCTACAACTAGTACTACTGCTACAACTATTGCCGCTATTGATATTACTACTACCGCTACTACTGTTAGTACATCTGCTGCTATTGCTGCACTTCTACTATTGCTACTATTACTGCTACTGTTACTACTAATGCTATTACTACTGCTGTTTTGTTAGTACTATTGCTACTGCTGCTACTATTTCTAGTACTACTGTTGCTATCACTACGGCTACTATACTACGACTATTACTAAAGCTACTGGGCCGTATTCATAGACATTCTTAGCGCGGGCTTCCGGTGGATGATCAGCGAACTAACGTTTTCCGTATTCATAAACCAGTGTTAGCGATATGATATATGAATCCTGTACAAGTAACCAGTCCATAGCCGGGGCTAATTTAGGACTCTCGTAGTGCGGGCTAGCGAAATGTCTATGAATAGCACCCACTGATACTACTACTGCTACTAATATTACTTACTTATGGTTTTTAAAGAACCCGGAGGTTCATTGCCGCTCTCACATAAACTCGCCATCGGTCCCTATCCTCAGCAAGATTAATCCATTCTCTACCACCTCCCTCAAATACATTTTTCTACTATCTTACCATCTATCTCTTGGTCTTCCCAAAGGTCTTTTTCCCTCTGGTCTCCCAACTAACACTCTACATGCATTTATGGATTCGCCCATCTCAAACGTCTGGATTTAATATTCCTTATTATGTCAGGTGAAGAATACATTGCGTGCAGTTCTGTGTTGTGTAACTTTCTCCATTATCCTGTAACTTCATCCTTTTTAGCCCCAAATATTTTCCTAAGCACCTTATTCTCAAACACCCTTAACCTCTCTTTCCCTCTCACCAAGTTTCACAATATAGAACAGCCGGTAATATAACTGCTTTATAAACTCTATCTTTCAGCTTTTTTTGACAACAGACTGGATGACAAAAGCTTCTCAACCGAATAATAACAGGCATTTCTCATTTTTATTCTTCGTTTAATTGAAGATCTCAGTACAATAAGTGGGTTATGGACCAAAAGGCAACTTTTCAGGAGAGCAAAAACAAAGTTTCTATTCACTTTATTTTTTGGAACAGCATATTACATGAACTTCAGTTTCTAATACTACACGTGGGTTTATGAGAGAACCAATGACAGATTCTGATTCTATGAGGCGGGAATAGTAAGAAAGTTTGAAAATCCGAAAATGCCACATTTGGTCGATAACCCACTTATTGTTCTGAGGTCTTCAATTTTCTCCCGAGTATTAATACTACTAGGCTTACTGCTAGTAATACTAATTACTACTAATACTACTACTGTTGCTACTGCTACGGTTATTACTGCTACTACTATTATTACTACTAATACTGGTCAACACCTGTGGAGTAACGACTAGAGCGTCTGGCCGCGAAACCAGGTGGCTCGGGTTCGATTCCAGGTCGGGGCAAGTTACCTGGTTGAGGTTTTTCCCGAGGTTTTCCCTCAACCCAATATGAGTAAATGCTGGGTAACTTTCGGTGTTGGATCCCGGACTCATTTCACCGGCATTATTATCTTCATATCACTCAGACGCTAAATAACCTAGATGTTGTAAAATAACCTACTAAAAAAAAAAACAAAACTAATACTGTTTCTACTGTTACGGTTATTACTGTTACTACTACTACTACTACTACTACTACTACTACTACTACTACTACTACTACTGCTATTATTATTAATACTACTACTACTACTACTACTGCTATTATTATTAATACTACTGCTACTTAAATACAACAGGCTATGTCAGTAGATTTGCTGGCATGTAAAAGAACTCCTGCGAGACAAAATTCCGGCACACCGGCCTATACATGGCAGTTGCGAGCGTCGTTAAATAAAACATTTATTTACTACTATTATTAGGCCTACTCGTTGCCTCATAAGTGGTGCCTTCTTGGTATCACTTGTGAGGTTCAGACCTGTCTTCGGAGAGTTGATTAAACAACTACTGTCGCTGCTGCTACTACTACAGCTAGTGTTATTATACTGCTACTACTACTACTATTACTACTACTGCTAATAATGACAATAGGAAGAATAATGATATTAAGAAAGTGTTCTGGTAGCTCAGTTGATAGAGCAATTGGCTACGGATTGGGAAGGGTCTTGGGTACAATCCCGAATGGTGGTGGGGTTTTTCTCTTTGCCAAAACTTCTATATCGGCCCCGAGGTTAATTCAACCTCCTGTGAAATTGAATATTTGGTCTTTTCCCGGAGGTAAAAGGCGGTCGGAGCGTGGTGTCGACACACCAATTGATTCTAGTGTCGGGATCAAGGAAACATTGAGCTTTACATCCATGTCCTGCAATCGCCTTCACCTTTTAGTAGTGGTGATGGTGATGGTGGTGGTGTGGTGGTGTTGATGGTGGTGGTGGTATTTATAACTGGTTCACTGTAAAGCAAAGGCGAACGTGATACGTTTTAGTTAGCATTATTTAATTATATGGGGAGAGAAAAAAATAATATATGAGTGATACCGCTGAGCTAAGAATGCGTTGACATGATTCACCACCTTCCACCCCCGGTCTCGTCAGTACAGTCACACGTCATTAATATAAACAAATCCAATTAATTTCTGAGCATTCGCGACAAAGCATGAAGAGGAAAAAAAAAGAACTAAAACAAAAATTTCCCTACGAGCGGGTTATTTAATCACGTTTTAGTTGCCTCACCCGTCTTTGTTTTAAGAGGTAACAACAAACCGCATTAAGACACATCACCCCTTTTCCTCCACGACACCCCCACCACCCCTCCCCACACGAGCCTTATAATAAGAAAAGGGGTTGTTCCTAGCATTAGGTACAGAGAAGGAATTATAATATTAATTTCATGGGTGGCTGACATCACCAATAAAGCTTTGATTTACGCCTTCACAAAGCACCATCACCCGCGCCTGAGTTGGCACTCCCTTTCTCTCTCTCTCCCAAACGAGACGGATTCACACCGCTACATAAATGCTTAGTATTGAATTATTCTACTGTAGCTCGAGGGATGAAATAATGCTACATTTGGTTTCCCATAAACCTGCATAATTGTGCGAGGGTAGAGGGTGGAGTGCCGGCACTACAGGCTTCTGCACTGTTTTCAAGCAGAACTCTCTTGCATTGTCTCTTTGTTCACACTTCAGTTCTCGCGTTCAAGTCTTTGAAGATATCTCAACTGAATGATCCTAACGTGCCCGGAGTAGAGGCAGAGAAAGATGCGGACTAATACGTCATAGTCAGGAGTTTGTATGTTTCAGTCAGTGACTGGTGACATTTAATTTGCACCACCTAAGACGTTACAGTTGATGACCTAGTTATCGTGCCACTGGCATGGAAATTCATGGGTTGAAACCCGATACACAGCGTTTCGTAAAATCAGTACTTCAGGTACTTATCCACCCTCCTAATTTTAAAAACGCTTTTTCCCTGATTACTTGACATATAATTAAGTATTTTCACACAAAATAAACCCCTAAAATATTTTTGGGAATGCAGAGGAGCAATTTTTTTAAACGAAAACTGAAATTGGTCCACATGTTTTATGTTTAAAACAATTTTTTTCACTGTCTCACTTCTAAAAGAACACAGGATAAGCTGTGAAAACAGTTTATCCTTGTCTTATCCCATTAAGGAAAAATGTTATTCTATTTTTTTTTTAATTTCAAATATCACCTAGCTACGTTAATAAGCTTCATTTTGGTGTAAGAATGATGAAAATATCTCAATTCTAAGTGCACTTTGTGTTAAAATTAGTGCTGTAAATTGCTGTAAAACTGAACACGGAGAAAAATCATCTACATCCTGAGGGTGTGAAAATTGGTAAAATCAAACACACAGCTTCCGGACTGTATGAAAAATTATACAGTCAAACTGTACCGCCAAATTCGAGTTCTTTTTACTTGAAAAATATATAAAATTGACACGATGTAACGGATTGACACAGCACTGTAGGCCTACTGTCGAATATGGAGTAAGGCCACTACGGGAAAATACCAAAGGAGAAAAATTCGATCCGGTGCTGTGCATTGAGTCTCGGCGTAGCTCAGTGGTTAGAGCGCCCAGTGCGTTCAACTAGAGGTCCCGGGTTCGATCCCCAGCACCGGAGTGAATTTATTTTTTGCATTAATAACCTATGGTCACTATTATACATAACTCTATAGGACCAAAAATTGAATCTTTACGTCAAACGTATAGAGGCAAAACTGATATATTTTTGAAAACTAGAAAATTCGATATATTATTATAATGTACCGAAGCACATATGATATTTCCATGCAGATATTCTGCGTCATCATACGATGAAAGAGTAATGGAAGGGAGAAAAATTCTCTCCCGCGCCGGGATTTGAACTCGGGTTTTCAGTTCTACTTGCTGACGCTTTATCCACTAAGCCACACCGGATTCCACCCCGGCGTCGGAAGAATCGTCTCAGTTTTAAGTTCCAACTCTTGGGTTCCCTCTAGTGGCCGCCCTCTGCACTACGTCATAGATATCTATGAACCTAGGACCGAAGTCCACACATGTACTGAGGTGCATTCGTAATGAGTGACTAGTTGGCCGGGGTGGAATCCGGTGTGGCTTAGTGGATAAAGCGTCAGCACGTAGAGCTGAAAACCCGGGTTCAAATCCCGGCGCCGGAGAGAATTTTTCTCCGTTCCATTACTCTTTCATCGTAGAAAATTCGAGCTTTCAGATGACATAAAAATTAAAAAATATATAAAAATTTTCAACGAAAATTAAAAATTAAGGGTAGAAAGGGTGAAATTGGGAACAAATTTATCGAAAAATAAAATTGACAGTGAAACCATGATGATGATGATGATGATGATGATGATGATGATGATGATGATGATGATGATGATGATAAAAATTATATGTTTGCATACAAAGAAAAAGCTGAATTTGTTGAAGTTATATAACATAATATTTTTACTTCAGCCATAAACGCAAGTGGTAGTTATGGTGGTGGTGGTGGAGGTGGTTTTATTACCATGGTCATCGTCATAATAACCATATTGTAGAAATATTCCGTTGCATTTAATTTCTCATGAACTTTCAGTTTTATGGCTTAGCAGCGATATCAGTTTCAGAAGTTGGTAACACGATACTTCCGTAAACTGATGTTACATTTCAAGTTGTGTTATAATGGTCTGTATCTCTTACAGTTTGCACGCCATTTGTACCGCACAACAAGATCCTAATGCGAAATTCCCACAGTGTCAGAAGAACGGATATGCATGCAACAAACGTATCGAATAATAATTCAAGTCAGAAAATACTCGTACGTGTATTTTATTTCCTCAAGGGCGTGTTTTAGAATACCATAATAAACAGGTTTGAGTTTTGCCATTGGGGAAACTATATGGCTTAGAAAATGAGATGCGTTTGGCATTTTCATTTCTCTGTCAAAAAGACGAGATAACACCACGTCTGAAGGCAACAGACACAACATTTTAATATTTTTTTTTTCTTTATTTCATATTCGACTTGTTAAGATCGGAGTGCTCACTTCTTTTGTTCAACTGCCACCTGGTTCATGAGCTCAAGCGCTGCCTTGTGTGTAGAAAAACATGTTGCAAAAAATGTGGAAATCAATGCTCTCAAAATAATGCAACGCTGAAAAAGTATTTTTCTTTATCCGTCAGAGACACATGAAAGGAACTGTATTCCTTAATTTTTCTTTTCCTTGCTTACTTGATTTATTAAGATCGTATTATGTATTTCTTTTGTTTTATTGTCATATGAGTGAAAAGCGTAACGACTGTTCTTATGATACGAAGATAATTGCTGCAAAAAAAAAAAAAAAGAGTAATTTATTTTTGTATATTGTGGCTGAAATAATAAAATTGTCTTATTTCCATTTCTCTGTCAAAAAAACAAAAGAGAAAACGTATAAAGGCAAATAATTTTTATTCTAGGTTTAATTATTTGTCATGTATTAGTGTTTATCTGTGGCGCGTTAAGTATACCTCTTCATAGAACATCTCGTTATTCATCATCTTTTACAGTATCCACCTCGCGAAAATGGAATTCCCTGTCACAAAGTATTAGGGGCTGCAAGACAATAAACACTTTTAAAAACAGCTTAAAAGATTTAACCTTCTTAGCACTTCACTCAAATCATACTGACTTATACTACATTGTTACTCCTTCCTTTAGATATGCATCCTGATAGTGCTGTATTTTCAAAATTGTCTCGTAATAATCTCTTTCTATTATCTAACATTATTTGAAATATATTAACATTCTATGTATTTTAGCTTAATTCTGCTACATAGTTTGTATTTCAGTGTTTAATTAATAATTCATAGTATTTTGTTGTTTAATTCGTAAATAACTCTTGTATACATGTAGCTCTTATCTAAATCAAATTGTTGTATTCTTTGTAAGTTCATACATATGTATGTATACTTTTTGCTGGTTGAGTGGAAGAGAAGGCCTTACGGCCTTAAATCTGCCAGCTAAAATAAATCATTATTATTATTATTATTATTATTATTATTATTATTATTATTATTATTATTTACTTTTGTGTATGTATTTTTTTTTACCTGACATAGATATGTTTCTTAGGGCTATATGTAGGCCTAATGCATTAAAATAGTTGCAAAAATGTTCTGCTTCACCGAAACACCGTCCGTCTTCTTATTTTCTATTACATTCATAAAGCCCTCCTCTATTATTATCAGAAAAATTTACCCCTCCTCCCCCACGTTTTTAGTTCAATTCATTTCTTTTACTTTATTCTGTAGTCTATACAGATGAAATTCTTCTGTTTTACATCTACAAATTCAACAAAACGACAAAGCATTAATTTGTTTTCTCCTCTCTTTAAGAGCATCAAATTGGCCGTGGTTGCTAAATAGTACTGATGCAAAATGCATTTCTTTCTTAAATCAGCAATTAGTAAATCGAGACAAGTTGACTGCAGATTCACTTTCGTGCAACGCAATGAGCAATCAGATAATTCAGACATCAACTGATTGGTGTTCAGGAATTTATTTGATTTGCACTTCTGCAACCGGGCCTTAATAATATGTTCCTTATTTAATTTGTTATGTTAAAAAATTGTAGCTGACGAAAATGAAATATATCTTACATTACGCGTAAAAATCTTTGAAAACTATTTTATATTTCTCTGTAAAAAAAAGACAAGACAATCTTCTGAAGACAACAGATAAAACGTTTTAATGTTTCGATTTCGTATTTGATTTGTTAAGTTCGGTATGCTTATTTATTTTGTTTCACTGCCACCTGGGTCATAAGTATAAACGTTGCTCTTATGTTTGTATGAAAACATTGTTGCAAAAAATCGTAGTATTTGTTCCCATTTTGTTAATAATGCAATGCAAATAGTAGAAGAGAAAAAGCGTGTGATTTTTTACTGCTATTTTCTCCCTAAAAATCCGAAACGCAAACAAAAATATATTACAGTTCTGACTTCTTCTTTTCATCGGAATGAAAGGTGTTTTTTTCTGTCTTCTTTGCGTCCGTATGTTAATCTGAGGTGGTGGTTCTGTACATCTGCTTTTCTAGTCCCTGGCCTTGCAGTTGATCTTTGTTATATACGTGCTGTACAACCGCTAGTTGATTCTACCTCACACAACTTTTTTTATGCAGCTTGTCCATTTATAAAAAGAGGAAAACTGGACTTATTGACCTTTGTAATACATCATCTGATCTGACAACCACTATTTGTGTTACTTGAGCGAATAAAAAAAGTAATAGAATTTGGTTATACACCCTGTTGATTTGTGACAGTTCTGCAATAGAATTTCCTGGCCCGTTATTTGGTCTCGTACAATTATTTCAATAGAATCCTTGAAATTGCATGAGCGTTATAGCGTTTCCTTGAAAGGGCCTGTTGTTGGAGAGACGGTAGTTAGTAACAATCTTGTTCCTGTATCTATCGCTCTCTCTTGACAGTAAAATTAACGACAGTGACTATTTCTTTTTTGTATTTTTAATTAATACGGAAATATCTATTTTAATTGGAGTTTGTCATAAAGATTAGGCTACATATTTTCCAAAAACTTAATGAAATGATTTTGTTTTCTTAATGTAATAAATATAAAGAAGTATTTTGTTTTTCCACAAATTTGTTATCAGACTTTGAAAAACGTTTACTGTATCAGTGATAGGTACCGGAAAAAGTGATATTGGAGATTCTGTCTGTATGTGTTACAAATTTTACCCATAAGCAATGAATTAAAGCTAATGATATCTCATTCAATAAAATAAATTATATAATTAATAATAAAATAAAAACCTAAAAAAAATCTAAAAATAAATAAAAAATAAATCTAATATAAATTGACAGTTTTCTTTTTATTTATTATCTAGGACTCAATTTATCTGGGTATAATACACACGAAATAATTTACAGTAATTTTTTGTACAAAGTTAACACATCAGCATTAAATGATTTTGAGTTTATATTTATATGATTATAATACACCACGAAATAAATTTACAGTAATTTCTTGTACAAAGTTAACACATCAATATTAAATGATTTAGAGTTTATATTTATATAATTAATTAATTTTATAGTTTAAACTATTTATTTGCAAGAATAAAAAATACACAATGCTGAATAAATAAAAAAAATACTTAGCGTCGATTGAATTAGTGATGGCTAGATGATGCCGAAGTTTCGCCATGATTTACTGTAAAGTTGTGGAAAACCTTGGAAATTCCAAACCAGATAATCAACCTAAGGGGGAATCCAATCCACGCACGTGCGCAGCTCCGGATCAGTAATAAAATGCGCTACCGCCTGAACTCTACCAGTGGCTCCATTTCATATTAAAAGAAAAGAATTATGTACGCTAATTTTATTGTAGATATAAGATGTTGCACTTTCAGTCTTTTAACCCCGGATAAGAGGCAATTCAGTAGTATAGCGCCCTTTTGTAAATTATTAGCAGACACCAGTTGTAAACCTATGTTGTTATGCGTGGGTGAGTTTGTACAAAATGAATTAATAAATGGCATTATTAATTATTTTTAAAAGGAAGGTGTATACTTAGAATATCATTATAAGCTGCTATTATAATTATGTTAATGTTGACGTCACTTTTGTACTCAGATTTCCATAAATATGGAAAGAAAATTGGAAAAGATTTAAATATTTGTATTGCTAATTTATGTATTAAAAACACATACATCTGCTTAAAGCGTAAAATTTTGTAATAAAATGAAATGCCTTATCTTTTAATTACATGCAAAAAAAAAGTATATGTCGTAGGTTAATCATGAAACCTGTCCCTTTAGGCACATCCAAGGCGTATCATGAAAAACCGGTTTTCTGTAAAGCAAATTTAATATACGTGAAGTGACTCGTGTAAGTTACCTGGTTGAGGTTTTTTCTTGGGTTTTCCCTCAACCCATTAAGGGGAAATTCTGGGTAACTTCCGGCGCTGGACCCTGGACTTATTTCGCTGGCATTATCAACAGTAATCTCGCTAGAGGTTTTGATTTTATCTGGAGAAAATCAAAACTCGTGTGGAATTCAATTGACTATTACATAATTAGAAGAAAGTACATAAAGATTAGAAGAAATAAAGTACTCTAATACAATAAAATATTAATTGACTTACTGAAATTCTATTTCACTAATGTTAGCTTCACCAAAACGTTTGAACGGAGTCGCCATTTAAAGTTGACTGTCTATGCTGTAAAGAAATGACGATCGCAAAGCGTGTTTTATAGTACCGTAAAGAATTTGCAGTTTTAAATATTGGCAAACAAAGAAACAAATGCTAGGGTACTGATAAAAACAAATAAATGCTAGGGAAGCAGTAAAATTAAACAAATGCTAGGGAAGCGATAAAATTGTGCGATAAACATCCATGAATGATTGAAAGACGTCCTTTCATACCGTTTTATTGGTCAAAAGTAATATGACGTAGGAAAAGCGTAATAGTCATGTTAATTTCACTGATGTTAGCTTCACCAAAACGTTTGAACGGAGTCGCCATTTTCAGTTGACTGTCTATGCTGTAAAGAAATGACGATCGCAAAGCATGTTTTATAGTACCGAAAAGATTTTGCAGTTTGAAATATTGGCAAACAAAGAAACAAGTGCTAGGTTAGTGATGAAAACAAACAAACGCTAGGGAAGCAATACAATTAAACAAATGCTACGGAAGCGATAAAATTGTGCGATAAACAGCCATGAATGGTTGAAAGACGTCCTTTCATACCGTTTTATTGGTCAAAAGTAATATGACGTAGGAAAAGCGTAATAGTCATGTTAATTTCACTAAGACGTTAGATAACCGTAGCAGTCGATAAAGTGTTGTAAAAGAAAGTAGAAGAAAATGCCAGAATAGAAGAAGATAATGAACAGCATTAACATAAATGGATCGTATGCGGAGACAAAGACGAAGGTGGGAAATAGGGATGGTTGGAGAATATTGAGTTTACAGTGGGGCAGAAAACTAAGAATGAATGAATGAATGAATGAATGAATGAATGAATGAATGAATGAATGAATGAGTGGAATGAATGTATCTTCTTAACAGTCTTCACTTCATCAAGACTCGCAGCAGAAAGTGTAATGTTTAATTTTTTAACTAGGCCTGTATGCCTGTTATCATGGTGTGTCTAGGATATTCGTGAATTGACGGATTACATGAAAAGACTACGATATATGTAATCAATTAAGCAGATGATAGCTACTTATTCGGGATGATGATGATGATGATGATGATGATGATGATGATGATGATGATGATGACTTTCGGTGCTGGACCCCGGAGTCATTTCACCAGCATTATCACCTTCATCTCATTCAGACGCTAAATAACCTAAGCTGTTGATAAAGCGTCGTAAAATAACCTACTAAAAAACTCATCATCATCATAATCATCATCAAAATTAGGCTTAGTTGACCTTAGCTAAGATTTTTTTTTTTTTACAGAGCTGTAAGCAATGTTTGAACTCGCAAATCTCAAATCTCGTAGCAAGTATGGTAATCACTAGGTCATCGAGAACGATGTGTAGGTTAACAATGAAACTTGTTCACTTTATGATATTCCCGGAACAACAAACATCATCGGTTTCTTTGAAGTGAAATATGTCCCTCGGGACCCGAACACAAGTGACAATCCCTGGAAGCAGCAAGTTTCATGAAGAGGTGCATATTATACATCGCAGACATGGGGCAAAGTAATCCATTGTACTAGGAATCTGTCAATTTCAACCACCATTAATCAACGTCAGAAAAGTGTTGAGAATATATTATTGAACCACTTCTCGAGGACGACTGTACAAGTTCCCTACGGCTGCAACATAATGGGATTTTATGCGGTTGACAAAGCATGGCACGAATACTTTGGGTTTATAACTTAGAGATCTACCTCTGATTGAGGTTCTGTCTGATATGTACATCTATTATCAGGCAGTACATCTCACTTGTCGATATGTGTCAGAGGAAGAACAATTGTTTGTGTACGTCATCTGAATTCTGACTAGTGTAATATGTTATAGTCAGCGATGTTTGCAATGGAACTGTCTAAACACATATCTTAGAGATAAATACCTTGAATTTATAGTACTGATTAGTAGAAATTGGTGCGATCACTGGGAGAGCTGTAAGCCCACGCAACCCACCTAAATATCTACCTTACTTATAGGCTATACGAAAATCATAGTGTGTGAACGAAGAATACCGCCATATTTATTTAATGTAACAGTGGGTTTCAGTGTTGCAAACATAGTAATAATACTACACACTTAATCGAACCTAACCTAACCTAACCTCTCTCATAATACTACACACCTAATCAAACCTAACCTAACCTGTCACATAATACTACACACTTGTAGTAAGATTCCTCACATTTAGTATCATTTCGTTTTCAAGTATTGCCCGCTCTGTCAATCGTGTCGGTTGCTATCTAGTGGAAGTGGATCGTAGGCTACTAATTGTAAGAAGAATATGATGTACTAAATGTGTTAATGTAGTAATATTTGTATATGGCACAATAAGTTTTTAAATGTGTTGTTGTGATAAAAATATTGAAAATTAGTTTATAGCACCACTTTGGCAGTGATAAAAGTGTGCAATATTCGTTCAGTGGTTGTTGGATGCTCTAGATCAGCCGTGGCGAGAATGCGACTCGCGAGGACATTGTGGCTCGCAGTGAGAGCTATGCTTCTAACCTTCCCCAACCCCCACTCTCAAACTCACTGGAGTCAAACTCCATTCCATTTGTATTTGTCTCTGACCTGCGAGTGGCATATGTCTCTCTCTAAACCATGTACCTCTACAAAAACGAAAGTTTGAAATAGGATGGAAGGACGCATTTTTTTTGCTGCCAATATGATGAGGATATTAAATGTATGAATTGTTCACGAGTATTACGAGGAAAAAGGTTGTATAACATAAAACGGCATTATATTACATGTTACTCATGAAACATTAAAATGTAGGTGTTAACAATAATAATAATAATAATAATAATAATAATAATAATATCATCATCATCATCATCTCTGTACGTCGAACCTTTTTCAGCAGATGTACGAATAATGCGGTTAGCTCTTCAATTTGAACTCACTGATTTACAATGTGATGTCAAATGAAAGCTAGATGTAAGGACTTGACAAATGTTGAACTTTCAAATCTTTGCCAAAAAATAAATATCAGAAGCTTCGTTCTTTCGCTTGCTCTGTTGAAACCATGTTCGCTACAACTTACGTTTGTGAAAAATTATTTTCAACAATTAAAATAGTAAAAACCAAATTTAGATCACGACTGACAAATACCTTCGTGATCAACTACGACTGGCAGTAAGTGACATAATTCCTGATTTTGAAACTTTATCGCAGAGACATTCCGAAGACAGTTAATTTTAGGTTGTGATATTGTTCATTTATTGTTCATTTCTTTCTTCGTTACACGTACTAAACATTAGTTTGTAGCCTTGTACTGTATAAAATTATATTTAAGTGCTTGACGTAAGGAAAATGAAAATCCGTTAATAAGTCAGACAGTTGCTTCACTTCCCCTTCGGGTGTCCGCCTCCATCCATAGGTGCTATGCACGTTGCAGATTACACAGTGGCTCGGCGCACGATTACATTTCGCCACCGCTGCTCTAGATTTACCAAATATTTTAAGTCATTTAGACTGATACCCTTTCATAATACATTTACTCCGACAAAAAATTAAGTTGAAACTTGTAGAGAATCTGCTGCGAGGTCCCTCCAGTACTTAAAGAAAAGTACATCATCCTCAGTAGTACGTAGTATTAAAACAGTAAATAGTGTTTGTACTCACCCTGTTGCTTCTACGAGTCCCTGAGTTCATATCTTGGCAATGCAGTGGTTGGATCGCCGAGGTAGGGGCGGGCAAAGAGGACCAATAACGTAGTTCATAGTGCGTACAAACGTATTAAATTATCTTTGATTGGTTAATAGTTTTTACCCCAATTTATGGACAACGAAGGGACTCCACTGTTCTTATATCTCGGAAGACATTAATTTTAGGGCCCATGTTTATTAGACTTTCTTCTTGTTTTTAAGAAGATGTTTAATATTTTTTAAAACTCTGTAAGGTTATATTTTAACAAAATTGGTGATAGACCACATCCTCGTTTCATTACTTGATCCGTAAATTTTGTTTATTCCGGTAATATTTTGTTGTTTAAATTCAAATTTTCTACTATTTTCATTAAATTTTTGGGTATCAATTTTATTAACATTTATCGTATGTTTAATTTTTATCAACTCCTCTAAATAAAATAATTGTTTTAACGTTAACGAAAAAAATATTTTTTAGTCATTTAGACTGATACCATTTCATAATACATTTACTCAGACAAAAAATTAAGTTGAAACTTTAGGAAATCTGCTGCGTGGTCCTTCCAGCGCTTAAAGATAAGTACATCATCCTCAGTAATACATAGTATTAAAACAGTAAATAGTGTTTGTACTCACCCGGTTGCTTACACCACATCCTCTTTCTACGAGACACTGAGTACATCGCTCGGCAGTAGTTGGATCGCCGAGGTAGGGGCGGGCAAAGAAGACCAATAACGTAGCACATAGTGCATACAAACGTATTAAATTACCTTTGAATGGTTAATAGTTCTAACCCCCATTTATGAACAGCGAAAGGACTCCATTGTACTCATATCTCGGAAGATATTAATTTTAAGGGTACACAGATGTGAAATTTGATTTTTCTAAACTCTTCTATGTAGATCTCTGAAATTTTGTACATTTGTCCTACTTTATATAAATAGTCTCTGTACAATTTCGTAATTTTAAATTGTGTAAATTTAGCTTTTAAAAAATTGCTACTCCTCCCACAAATTCATATATTATGGCCTGAAATTTTGTCTACATACTTGTCAGACCCTCGGAAATAAAACTTACTATACAATTTTTTCTTTTATTTTACTGAAAATAAAATAAAAAATATTTTATGCACTAAAGTGTAAAAACAGAATAAAAAATCAACTCGAGCATAAAGAAAAATTAATATTAAATAAAATATGAATGTTAAGTATAATCCTGATAGTAAGTTTTGTTAAGAAGACATTCAAAAATCTCCACAAAAATCATGCATGTAGTACAAAATTAGTAGGAAGAGTAGCATTTTTAGCAATGCAAAATTTACAAAAAAAAAAATGAAAGTGGAGAAAATTGACTTCAAAGTTTGGGATGATAATAATAAACAAGAACTCTATCTTTTTGATTTTCTAGGAATTTTGAGACATATAGGCTTTGCTTATTATATGCAGAACTTACCCTTATATCACTACCATACAGTGCACACCTAACCTACACTAGTAAATAAAGATGACGACTGAAAAAAATAGGTTAACTTATGAAAACAAATCACTATAGACTGTAGAAACTATTATAACACTAATGATAAAACTGTAAGAAACTTGCAAATGTTTCTTGTATAAAAAAACAAAAACCAAGCATGGAAAACACGTTGTTATGGCTACTAGCAACAAATAGACTCCACTGTACTCATATCTCGGAAGATATTAATTTTATGACCCATGTTTATTCGACTTTTTTCTTGTTTTTAAGAAGATGTTTAATGTTTTTAAAAACTCTGTAAGGTTATATTTTTAACAAAATTTGTGATAGACCACATCTTCGTTTCATTACTTTATCCGTGAATGTTGTTTATTCCGATAATATTTTGTTGTTTACATTGAAATTTTCTACTGTTTTCATTAAATTTTTGGGTATCAATTTTACTAGCATTTGTTGTATGTCTAATTTTTATTAACTACAAATTTAGAATACTTTATTTCGGCACTAACAAAATCCTGGTGTACATGTCGAGAGAGCTCGAACGAAATTGAAGGCTGTTTCACTTTCTGTAATACTGGAAACAGCCTTTGTTATCGGGTCTGCTCTCCAGTTTTCTTTCTGTGAGTGGAAGATTCCTGACAGTTTCAAAGAGAGGGGTAATGGCACGAACTGCCAGCTGTGATAGTGACACTGTACTTTTGATAGTCATCTGCAGACTCCTCTTTGATCTGTACTCTGTTACTGTAAGTTTTCATTTGTCCATTATTAGCCCCCCACCATTCCCCTCCCTCCCTGTCTCTTACACCTCTCAATTGTTCGTCTCACCACCCACCCCTTCAGAGTCAACTGCTGAAGGCAAACGATTGAATGTTTTTACATCCCCTTTCATGCAGTCCTCTCTTCTCGTCGTCCATTTGAAATGACACCACTGGCAGAAAAGAGACAAAACGTATTTTCCTTTCTTCCTCGCTTTTTTTTTCGCCCCCCCCCCTACTCTTTTTACCCCCTTCTTTCTTTGTCTTCTGCCATTTTTACGCAACCAAGTTGAACTCTTTTGAATTGCAGATACAGTCTTTGACTCTTGAAAATGAGCTGTGCGTATTAATGGCATCGTAAAGTCTGCCAACGGCGCAAGTAGGCATTAAAATGAGATTAAATTGGCTTCTTAGGAATCTAATACTTTTGTTGTAGCACAGTAAACACTTGACACGGTTTTGCATCAGCGCGAAGTATTAAAAAAAGATTTACAGACACAAAAGTCGTAATGTATTTTATCTTATGGTCCTGGGTTATAGGTCGCGACAGGTATGGAGAAAGTGAATATGGGAATAGCTTCCAAGTATTTCACCCTCATTATCATCAGCATCTCTACGGCGCATCCGAATCACCGGCAAGAGATTTGTCATAGTCGAAAGAATGCCATTAGATTTTTGGTAAAGATATTGCAACAGTTCTTGTTTTGTTGTATATGTTAGTAGAACTAATGTTTTCAAGATGACAGTTTCTTGCTCTTTATTAGAATTGAATATTTGTCTTGTTCATAGGGACCAGTACGTGATCGCGTGGAAAAATTATTATAAATGTTCTAATATTTAAACTGTAGGTGCACGAACATTTTAAGATAAAGACAGAACTTTTAGATTCATGGTTAATTCATTACTCATTGTTCGATACTATGTTAAAATATATATAATATATATATATATTTTTTTTCAAATTTTCATATGTGAGTGTAGCCGCACATATCTAACAACGGGTAATACAAGGTCCTTGATTTTTTACTGGTAGTAGGCCTACATATGATTATATCTCGTGACCAGAATATTGTACGACGTGGAACTATAAAAATTGGAGATTTATCCTTCGAAGAGGTGGAAAAATTCAAATATCTTGGAGCAACAGTAACAAATATAAATGACACGCGGGAGGAAATTAAACGCAGAATAAATATGGGAAATGCGTGTTATTATTCGGTTGAGAAGCTTTTGTTATCTAATCTGCTGTCAAAAAATATGAAAATTAGAATTTATAAAACAGTTATATTACCGGTTGTTCTGTTTGGTTGTGAAATTTTGACTCTTACTCTGAGAGAGGAACAGAGATTAAGGGTGTTTGAGAATAAAGTTCTTAGAAAAATATTTGGGGTTAAGAGGGATGAAGTTACAGGAGAATGGAGAAAGTTACACAACGCAGAGCTGCACGCATTGTATACTTCATAATTAGGAACATAAAATCCAGACGTTTGAGATGGGCAGGACATGTAGCACGTATGGGCGAATCCAGAAATGCATATAGAGTGTTAGTTGGGAGGCCGGAGGGAAAAAGACCTTTGGGGAGGCCGAGATGTAGATGGGAAGATAATATTAAAATGGAATTGAGGGAGGTGGGATATGATGGTAGAGACTGGATTAATCTTGCTCAGGATAGGGACCGATGGCGGGCTTATGTGAGGGCGGCAATGAATCTCCGGGTTCCTTAAAAGCCAGTAAGTACGTAGACCTACTGAATACGATACTCATTACATGAATGTTACAGTAGTATTTCCTTTATTGCTTATGTTAAGAATGATTAATTAAAAGTCACTTTAATTAAAATGTATAATTTATGTAAAAAACTTGTTCTTTTTTATAAATATGATATGATATTTATTATTTATAGTTCACAGAAAAAAAGTACATGCATTATAATTTAAAAAACTTACATATACTGTACACACTTTATAATTTTACACATAGATATACAATTATTAATACAATTTCTAAAATTAAATATTTAATATAAGATGTTTTATATTGCACTTGCGTCTAGTTTTAGTGCAAGACTCAACTCACTTCAGTATATTATTATAAACATAATATTTGTTTAATTATTTCTTATTAAAAACTGAACCTTTTTTCTTCTGTTTTATAAACACTATTGATTTATTACCTTAACCGCGTAGAATATTTTAACTGCTTTATTATTATTATTATTATTATTATTATTATTATTATTATTATTATTATTATTATTATTATTATTAATACTGATTGTATATTAAGAAATAATTTAGTATTAGCTAGTATAACTCTCTTTATCAATTTTCAGCTAAATTTACTAGCGAGATGCGAATCCCTACTGCCTGTCAAAAGATAAACTACAATGCTACAGTCGAGCCGTTCTTATTTCCGGCAGCAAATCACACGACAGCTACTGGTCAGCTGACACGCTGCTTCACTGGCAGTGGTTGTCGTCAAGGTTATGCAGACGACATACCGCTTCCCACTCACGGTGGATGTTACTGCGTTGTCAAGTCTACCCTTGTACCACTTGTACTCTTAACGAAGTTTTAGCACATGTCTAGTCTTATACATCGAACGAAAAATTATTTTCTACGATAAATAATTAGTAATATATGAATACATAATATTATATATATTATTGTTATTGTTGATCCTAGCATCCCAGGACACAGAAGACTTACCATGTTGTGCTATAATTGGTTTTTCCGACCATTTGAAGTAACGATTTTCGTAAATACAGAAACAATATTAGAAATTACTCAAATGGGAGAAAGCTGTAAAATATAATAAATAAACATTTTTTATGTGAATGAATAACTAAAACCACACATCCTGTAAATTAAGTAAAATATGTTAGTATTAAAAATTTTGTCATAAGTCATTGCTACATAAAAAAATTACACGAAGAACCTTGCCTAACGGTATTGTTCAATTTAGAGGTGCTACACCTAGATCGCTACAATCATTGTTAGTACCTGCCGCCGCCATAGTTCTCAGTTTATTTTCTTCTTTGCGGGATTGTCCGTACTTCTCTGTCGTTATTTGAGAAACCGTGAACTTGTTCACATCACACGCATCAGCTGTTCATTGCACCACTTGCATTGAAGGCAATAAATTACTCTTATTTTCACGTTCATTTTCGAAATAATCTCTAACGCTAAGCATCATTTCTCTGCTTTGCGAATTGATGGTCTTCCGACTCCTCCGCGGCATAATGATGCTGAAAACTCAGCGATAACACAGCACTAACAACAATACCGACTGATTGTTCGACAACCAGCTATTAGAATTACGTCCGTTGACTATCTCTGTCAAAGAGATAGCAACACCGCTATTGCCTACCTTCTTCGCGCCAAAAGTCGAGAAGGCGTGGCCACGCCGGAAATAAGAACGGCTCGACTGTAGATTAAACACTTGAAATTAGATGAAGAATTAGTGTAATTGTGATTGACGGAATTATAGTACTACGAGAAAATCTATATCAACACCGTCAGGAATTCAATTTGGATGCGACGAGATCTGAACTCTGGATTTCGGGAACGAGAATCGACACTACCAGTGTAATTTAAGTGAGCCAAAAATTAAGTTTATGCGCTGGAAAATGAATTTAATCTCATAATTCTAACACCCTTTTAAGACAGAGATAGTAACAATATTACGAATATTAAGAACTCGTATGTTGTTTCATTCTATTGTCACATTCTGTCAAATGTCTAGGTTACAAACGCAAGTTTCAAATTGGCCAGCGTCTGCGAGTGTACAAACAACGTCCTCCTACAAAAGCGTGACATATAAAACGCTAAACAAATACAACACACGCAGCTTCGTTGTCGGCTTTTTGATTTAAATGGATCACACAGAAACACAAACTTCTGTCCGACATGGGGTGGATAAGGGAAAAGAAGGTCCTTGTGTTGTCTCCCTTTTCCTTTCTGGTCTACCCCCTCATCTACCCACCCCAAACACTCTCTGTGTGTTAACATTCGCGCCACTCCGAACCGACTTCCACAGTGGGTGAAAAAGAGACAGGGAAAGGAAGACTTGTCATGTTGAATTTTGTGATTTCACGTTAAAAAAAACACAAACGCTAAAGAGAGAAAGAAAAAAACGGACAATCGTCATTCTCAATGGGGTTTCCACTGAGCGACTAGGATATAACAAAGGGGAAAATCGTTTTGTTGTGGAAAAAAGAGAAACTTTTGTAGTTGTGGGTTTTGTGCGAGTTTCTGTGACCTGTGACACTCTCTCTAACTGTCTGTATGTTTGGATTCGATTGGATTGATTGGGTTTGCGGGAATTGGGTTGGGTGTTGGGGGTTGGGGTAGTAGAGGGGATGGTCGTCCCATTAGCTGCATTCCTGCTACTTGATTCTGTCGGATTCCAGAGGGCTGTGAACTGCCCCTTCCCGCGTTACCTGGCATTTGGTGTTAATCTTGTAGCTCTGCTAAATGGATTCGGAACCTACCAGACACTGTTTCTGCCATTAAACACCATTATAACCAGGGTTTCCATCCGTCCTGATTTTCGTGGGACTTTCTCGATTTTGTTGTCATTTGGGACGATTTTTGGGACTTTTATAATTTAATTCACTAAAATAATTGTGTCCCCGTTTACCACGTTCAATTTGTTTTAATGTTTAGATATTCTTCTTTATAGTACACATGTACTCACGAGAAGAAACAAAGCTGACTCCAACGTTATACAATTATCAGAAAGTGATTCATTTAATTAGACCTATATGAAATTAATATCTTCTGTCTTCGAAAGAAGTTTGATTTCTCTGAAAACAACACTTTACAGCAGCATTCCCAAACCGTGGTCTACAGAAACCTGAGGGTTCGCTTATAATCCGAAAGAGATCCGCGGAAACAGGTTATGTTTTCAAATTGTATTTTAATTAAACATAAGTTCATTATGTCTTCGATTCCATTCAAGCATTTTGCAATATTAAATTGGCATGTGTTTGAAGATTAAGTAAAGTTTTATTCAATAAATTGTGACTTATACCAAAATTACTCCGACCAACCCAATAGAGTTTCTTCACAAAATTAAAAATAGGAAAAGCTACGAACAATACGAGTATTGTATACTTTTTACACGCATGGTACATACTTAGGGTTACCATCCGTCGGCAAAAGGAGGACATGTTCTCTTTTTTAATCATTTTATCCTGTCCGGCAGGCATTAAAAAAAATTAAATGTCCGGCATTTCGCATTTCAACTAAAATTAAGATGGATATTGAACAATGTGTGATATTATGCACAGAATATCTAAACAAATGGTGAAAACCTATGAAAGAATTTAACTGCTTTCAATGGTTGAAGCTGGAGCACATAAAAACATAAAATATGATGACCTATTGACATGCATTGAATTCTTACTCTCTAAAAATGTCACTATTCATGATTCTAAGCTATTTTATCAATTTCATTCTGCAGTGTACAAAAATATGCCAATCAAGTTAATTTTGACAAAGATTTAAGATTAGATAAACAATGGTGCAAATTCTTCAATTCCAATAGTTCTGCGAGCACAAACTTTCTCAGAACTCTTAAAAATATGTCAATTCTATTTATTTATCCCAAGTCACAATGGAAGTGCTGAGAGAGTATTTTCCCTAATATCTGCTCAATGGACAAAAAAAAACGAAATCGCATGCTAACGGAGACAGTCAGAGGTGTCATCATGGTGAAATATAATTTCAAGGACATGTCCTATGAACAGTTCCATAGTTATTGGGTTATTTTACGACGCTCTATCAACATCTAGGTTATTTAGCGTCTGAATGATTTGAAGGTGATAATGCCGGTGAAATGAGTCCGGGGTCCAGCACCGAAAGTTACCCAGCATTTGCTCGTATTGGGTTGAGGGAAAACCCCGGAAAAAACCTCAACCAGGTAAATTGCCCCGACCGGGATTCGAACCCGGGCCACCTGGTTTCGCAGCCAGACGCGCTGACCGTTACTCCACAGGTGTGGACCATAGATGCTTACTCTATATACATTACATACATACATACATACATACATACATACATACATACATATATACATACATACATACATACATACATACATACATACATACATACATACATACATACATACATACTACTTATTTATTCTGAAGGGGAATGTGGAACGATCAGAATGCATTGCTCACAGCTGTCAAGGTCTCGCCCATTCTTTGTCGAAGCAATTCCATCGCTTTTGATAGCTGCTAATAACACACGAGCCCAGATTTCGTTGCGTTTGATTCTGTTTATCCTGGACATATCTAAAAAAAAAGTGAAGGTGTTGGAGGGGGAAATTGTTTGATGCGTAGTAGGGAATACTGAGGCTCTGTAACTACTGCGTCGAGCGGGCAACACAACAATTGTATCGAAATAAAACGTCAGTTGGAGAGTGACAGGTATAGAACGACCCCCCCCTCACATTGATGTGATGTAAACGTCACACATTTATGGCCTACTACATGCACTCTGTCTTACATGTCCACCTACGAAAAATAGTCAATGTTATACATAAAATACACCGTTCTTTTAAATGTGTGCCCTCAGCCTAAATTGTTAAAAAAAAAACGAAGAAGGTTTCCTCTTGAAACGAACTTTAATCGCTTTGCTGGAAAATTAGACTCGGTTGAGGAACCCTTTCTTAGGCCCGTAACACACTTGAAGAGTTTTCGCTAGCGAGAAATGTGTTGCGAGAAAGAGGCGAAGAGCCTTCCTCCACACACTTGGCGAGTTCTCGCTATCACAGATCACATCTCGCTATGATCATCTATGCACTGCCTTCATGCAGTATATTGTCGTACTTAAATATATAACCTGTAACTATATTGTCGTACTTTACAAATTACGTACGAACGCTATGTTGAATTCTTAGTATTCAGATGATGAGGAAATGGAGTTACATGAACATATTTTGTTCATGAAAAGAAGAAGTAAGCCTAAAATTAAAGCCAGAAATATCTGAAAATCACATTGTACCTTACGAAAATAAGGGCGAGTTTTGGACACTGGTTTCGATTTGAATGATGATACGTTTAGGTGTTATTTCAGGTTCAATGGACCACACTTTTTTTTTGCCATTCATGATATGATAGAGAATTCTTTGCTATATTCTGATTAAAATTACGTAAACTGTTAAGACATATAGATACATTATTTCAAATGTTTAATCAATACTATTAAATCTCATCAAAATAAAATATAGCCCTATTTATTTTCAGATAATCTGATATTTGTCTCCAGATTTCTTCTTTAATTTTCGTGTTTTTATAGTTTCCATCCCTTGTATCATATAAATAGGCCTACGGGTGACATCGTACAAGTTCGATAAGTTTCTGACTGCAATTATCAGCCATCTTTCCTCATTCTCAAATAAAAACAGTACAATTCATTGCCACCTGTGATATCTTTTTCTACATTCAATCGTCATAAAGAGTATAAATGTTAAACATCTTTGATAAATGTGTCAAGAAAATTCGCTGAGCTACCGATTCCAGCGAGAAACTCGCGCGAGGTTTTTGCCTCGAGCGAGAATCTCTTCCAGTGTGTGGATGTCCATTTGAATCCATGTTATCAATTTTTTAATTTTCTCGCAACACATTTCTCGCTGGCGAAAACTCTGTTACGGGCCTTTAGAAACTGTTACTTCGGTGCCTGTTTTAGGCGGATTGACTTATACGCAGTGAAAGATCACAAGCCCAGGTATTAATTTTCTGATCACTGCTAGCCTGTCGTATAAGGTTTCTGCGCGATGTGTCATAACTGGCATTTCTGCTTGTGCAATCGTCATTATTGAGACACGCAGATCGGTATCAACAGTCGCATTCAGCTGAGATTCGCTGAAGCGCGCCGGCTGTTTCCAACAGGCCTGTTATTACCGAAATTGCTTCCAGATGTTGACGAAGGGCCGTGCACGACGTGAACAAAAGCAATGCGGCTGAGTTTAAAAGAAGTCACGTGGGGGATTAGATGAATTCTGATAACCTCATGTAAAGAATTTGTTAGTAGTTTATATTTTGATATTTTCAACTTTCAGTAGAATCTTGTTTTGTTTAGCATATATACTAATTATGCAATTAAGAATCCCGCACCGTAGCGTCGTGGCCTAAGGCATTGTACTATCCTTGCTACGGAGTGCGCGCTGGTTCGAGTCCTCATGAAGAAAAAATTTTGTCATGAAATTTCGGCCAGTGTATGGACCCGTGCTCACCCATCATCGTGATGTATTTGGAGATCTGCGATAGAGAGCGAAATCCGGTTACGGAAATAAGTTATAACAGCTGGGCAAATCATGCTAATCACACGATATCTCCGTTCTGGTTGGATGATCGTTCACCTCTGCTGAGCATATGGACGTAAGGTCAGCACTCGGCTAACCGGCCTTGGTCCTTCATGGCCTGCAACGCTACAAAATAATAATAATAATAATAATAATAATAATAATAATTATTATTATTATTATTATTATTATTATTATTATTATTATTATTTAGTCAACTGTCTGAAGACAAGTCTGAACCTCACAAGAGATACCGTGCATAAATCGCTGACTAGTTACATATTACACTAATCAGACTTCAGATGCATGCAAACAATTTTCTTCCTCTGACACATATCGTCAAGTGAGATGAACTGCCTGATAACAGATGTACAGTAGTCGCAAAAAAAACCGGACCGACGGAATAATCAAAGTCCCCGAATGAGCCACTGCGCATGCCACGCCCACATTCACAAGATAGCGAGTAATCTATTGAAATTGTTGTAGTTTCGACTGCTGACGCAGCCCATTAGAAAATAAGCTGGTAAAATTCATGTTTTGGGAATAATAAGTTAATTAAGTAGTAAAATATCGCTGCAATCGAAAAGTATTGGGAATAAATTTGAATAAGGAACAAAAAAAAGTTTCCTTCCCAGGCAAGATTCGAACCATGAAAGTCTTAGTTACCAGTCTATCGTGCTGTCACTGTGAAGAAGGCTCTGAAATCAGCTACAAGGGTCGGTCCGGTTTTTTTGCCATTATACATATGAGACAGAACCTCAATAAAAGACATTATTATTATTATTATTATTATTATTATTATTATTATTATTATTATTATTATTATTATTATTATTATTATTATTATTATTGTTGTTGTTGTTGTTGTTGTTGTTGTTGTTGTTTAGTCAACTGTCCGAAGAAAGGTTTGAACCTTATGTGACACAAATAACACATTACACATGAGGCAACTAGGCCAGGAGATAATAGGGTATGTTGGCCAGTTCCTTTCCCCCTCTATTGCATACATCTTCGACGAGCTACATAATATTAGGCCTACACTGATCAGACTTCAGAATTATTATTATTATTATTATTATTATTATTATTATTATTATTATTATTATTATCTGGATTTAATTAAATACTTCTAAATAACATATTTGAACTAAAAGGATAACTGCTCAATATGAAATGAAATAAAGAACCACTCTATTACGGAATAGTAATGTCTCTTATTACACTTTTTATTCTGCAGCGTGGGCTGCTATGATTGGTCCCCATGAATGGGTGTAAACATAGGCTGGCAAAACACCTGGAGCCTTGGCTATGCTCGAAGGACTTTTCAACAATCTCTACTTTGCAATTCTTTCTTCTCCGATAAGTTCTTGAGTGGATGAGCCGGGATAAAACCAGAACTAGTTAGTTCTGATTGCTGGTGTTCATATGTAAGTGCTACTCTTACGCACACTCCACACAACAGTTCACAGACTGCCTCAAAAGTAACGTCTTCGCTTGTACATGATGCAGGGAGTCTAGTCGGAGCTTAGCGTTATGACAGCTGTCAGTAAAGGAACAAGGTTCGACCTCTCACTGCTCAAGTATCTACAGTAATATTTATTCTGGCGGAATTAAGGCTGTCAGGTCTTCTGTTCCACAGCATTAGAAATATATACGTACAAAGTAAAGACCCAGAAACAAAATTTGAACCACCTGAAATTTCTGAGCATGCGCAGTATGATATAACTGGAACTTCGAAAATTCAGGTGGTCCATTTTTGTTTTTTTTTTTTTTTTGTTTATGTTTTTTTTTTTTTTGAGCCTGTACAAATATTTTTGAAATCGGTAGTTTTATTTATTTATTTATTTATTTATTTATTTATTTATTTATTTATTTATTTATTTATTTATCTATTATTTATGAACATAACAGACAAAGCACAATAACAATGTTCATGTTTACATAATACATATACAAGGAAAACGAAACATACCTTTATTAGAAACAGAATAGAAAAGAGAGAAAGGAAGAAATCAAAATTGAAAACATGATGTTAAAGTAAAAAATTTAACTAATAATATTCTGCAAAGTATGGTAACAAATTATTCTGTATTTAGAAAATTTCATACTGAAAATATCAATATTCGGATGAGGACGTAATTTATTGTATAATTGCAACATTTGGAAAACCGGAGTATTTTTGTATGATTTAGCATTTGCCCTTGGTTTGAAAATAAAAATAGAAATTTTGTATTAAGCTTGTATGCATAAAATGTTATATAATAAAATAAACTAATATAGTTCAACTTATTGTTAATAATTTTGTAGAGAAAGTTTAAAAATTGACAATTGCTTCTAGTTTGCTAACTAGTGAAATGTAAAAGTGAAGAATTGCATCATAACTCCCATAAGTAAGATTATTATTATAAAATGTATAATATAACTACTGTATTTTGAAATTTATTTTGAATTTTTTTTCTAGTAACAGAATGTATTTGTTAGTAACCGGATTCTAGATAACCGCTGTATACTTTAATTTACATCGAAAAATAAAATTTTACAAAATTTTTATAGTCTTGACTTCAAATTTATAAGAATTTCTCATAACAAAACCTAAACTTCTATAGGCCAGATTTACAATATCTGCAGTGCTCGGGAAAAGTGACACAAGTCAGTTTTCACAAGCCTTTTTTGATAATTTATTGACAACTTACGGAACATCTGCTCGCTTGGAAAAAAATACATAGGTATTTCTCCCATTACAATAATTCATACAGAAAAAAATCAAATCCACATAAACCAGTGTAGGTTGTCAATAAATTATCAAAAAAGGTTTGTGGAAACTGACTTATGTCACTTTTCCCAAGCACTGCAGATATTATTAACGAAGAGTATGCAATGTATTAATTACTATTAAATTTAATAATATTTTTTAAATCTTTATGTACATTTTCCGCTGGTAAAACATTTGCTTCTCTTTTATATGAAAAGTTAATTGTATTTTTCAATCTAGAAATGGTCACATGTATACACTTATTAATATTAAATATCAATTTATTATTAATACCCCAAATATGTAAGTTTCAAATATATTTTTGAAGTATCGTACTTAAAGAAGCTAATTAAAACAAAAACTTATATATGAAATAAGAACATTTACAATTACAGTAACACAGAACTTAAAAATGGTTATATTTGTTTTACTAAAACAACATTTCAGATCAAAATTAATATTATTAATATAAGCAACTAATAATGCACGCAAGAAATATAAGCATTAAAAATGTTTGGATGAAGGTTGTACTCAACACATCTGTTAACTTGTTAATAATATTTTTTTTACATAAAATATACGTTTGTAACTTAATTTTGAATGTTCGACAACTTCCAGAAATCCCTGATGTCACTAATTGTTAGAGTCATTGGGAAAGAAAATCTCGGCTACTGATATTTACCTCATATTTCCATTCACATAGTGTAGCGACACCAGTATTTTGGTGCATACTATACTTTGAGTGTGTAGGATATATAATGCGTGGCAGTTCAAATTTTCTATGTGTGAGTGTTCTAAAAGACTTCACATGCGGGAAAATTATTGTGCGTGTTTGTTTGAGCATGCGTATATACGCATCACACGCTTCGAAAACACATAAGGAAATTTCTCTCGCGTTTACAGTTTCCTCTCTGTATCTCTCTTTATTCTCCAAAAGACAAAAATGAAGCAAAGATTTTTTTTCAAAAAGCCTATACGTAATAAGTGAGTAGGCGGCTAACAGATCATTACATGCTCTATATTAGCATGTTCCACCCCTTGATGGACATCTGTCCCCGTGAGTCAATGGACTTTCTACAGAATGTTTAAAATTACACTGCTGGAGCCCGTTGTTTGTAAGGGTAAGAGGGGGTGCTTATCATAAAGTCTAGAAGGGAACGTGTCATTCCAAATATTTCTCCCCCTCCCCCGAGTCAGAATTTTTTTCCAGGGCATCTGCTCTGTTCTGGATGTCCCCTTCCTAACCCTGTATCTTCTACTGTATACATTTCAGTATCTGTTTTGAACTCTTTTTGCCTGATTGTCTAGCATTATCCTACAGTGACTACTATCTCTTTTTTTTTTTTTTTTTGAATGCCTGCTATATATGGCCCCCTTGAACTCATCTCCCTATACAAATAGAAAAACTACCCTTACAGTTGTATAAGGATTCCACACTTGTTTCTTTCAGAGACACTATATCTTGAAAGAGACCGGAGAGTGAGTTTTTGGACGGGTGGTTAAGGATTATAGATAGTGTTGTTCTGTAAAATGTTTCAAAAGAAATACACAGTGTAGAGATTGAGGGGTGGTTTTACGTTTTTAGAAATATATAGCCTACATAACACTGGTTGGTGGCAGTATAACAAAATACTATTGCCTTAGATTAAGGTTCCGAGGGGTGATACACCCCATTCCTCATCGCCACCCCGTTTTAGGTTTTTAAAAATATAGGTTATGTACTTCTCTTCGGTGGCAATAGGACCAAATAATCCTTACCTAAGATTTGTGTAAGGGAGGGAGTGAGACACTTTTTTTTCCACCTTTAGCAGCAGGGTGTCAACGGTAGCTGTTGGAAAAATAAGTGGGTAAAGGTGATCGCGGATGCGTTAAAGCTGGCTTGAATGCTTCTATCATGGTATCATGCACCCACAGTGTGCCGCCTGCACCAATTACGTGGTGTAGGGGCATTATGTCCCCGTGTAATGCATTGCACGGGGATTAAGCCTTGCGCTGTTACATACAGTCGCGCTTTTCGTGTGTGAAGATGCGTTAACGCTGTGTCTACCATTATCTGACGTGTTTTTGTATTCATAATGGCCTGCTTTTAAAGATTCTGTATCTACTTGTGGGTGACAGTTGTCGTTGTTGTAACACTCTAGCATTTTAGCACAGCAGCTGATCCGCTGAGAGATCATGGGTAGGGATATAAAAGCTTTCTCTGCCTAAATGGTGAGGTTTTTTTCGTATCTACGTCACATAACTATCACCTTGTCACATATCAACAATGAATGTACCTATATAAAACTCTGAGATTAAAATTCTGAGCTCATCCTGAAAGAGGTTACCATTTCTCTGATTCCAATTTCTATGTCACATACCTACCATCACATAGCAATATCACCGAAATTTATGAGATCAATTTCCTTTGTTAATACAGTATCTTGAAACAGCTTTAAATAGAGTGGATCGGGGGAAGATGCCTGACTTTTTCTTTGATTGAAAATTTAAGATACCGTTCATTTAGTTTTGAATTTCATATTGAAATATCAAAACACGGGAATTTTACTGGAAGCAAGTAAAGAGATAGGTTTGGAAGTAAATCCCGAAAAGACAAAGTATATGATTATGTCTCGTGACGAGAATATTCTATGAAATGGAAATATAAAAATTAGAAATTTTTCCTTTGGAGAGGTGGAAAAATTCAAATATCTGGAAGCAACAGTAACAAATATAAATGATACTCGGGAGGAAATTAAACACAGAATAAATATGGAAAATGCGTGTTATTATTGGGTTGAGAAGCTTTTATCATCCAGTCTGCTGTCAAAAAATCTGAAAGTTAGAATTTATAAAACAGTTATATTACCAGTTGTTCTTTATGGTTGTGAAACTTGGACTCTCACTTTGAGAGAGGAACATAGGTTAAGAGTGTTTTAGAATAAGGTTCTCAGGAAAATATTTGGGGCTAAGAGGGATGAAGTTACAGGAGAATGGAGAAAGTTACACAACACAGAACTGCACGCATTGTATTCTTCACCTGACATAATTAGGAACATTAAATTCAGACGTTTGAGATGGGCAGGGCATGTAGCACATATGGGCGAATCCAGAAATGCATATAGAGTGTTAGTTGGGAGGCCGGAGGGAAAAAAGACCTTTAGGGAGGCCGAGACGTAGATGGGAAGATAATATTAAAATGGATTTAAGGAAGGTGGGATATGGTTATAGAGAATGGATTAATCTTGCTCAGGATAGGGACCGATGGCGGGCTTATGTGAGGGCGGCAATGAACCTCCGGGTTCCTTAAAAGCCATTTGTAAGTAAGTAAGTATTATTATTGTTATAATAATAATAATAATAATAATAATAATAATAATAATTATTATTATTATTATTATTATTATTATTATTATTATTATTATTATTATTATTATTATTTCCATTACCCAAATTCCTGTATAGACTTTACAGACCATCATAACGAGTTCCTTAAATTTTCCTGTAATGTTTTTAATTCACCTGAAAGATACGTTTGAAAAGAGACGTACATGGTCCCACAACGAACTCGAACGACACAATACGAGGGATCTGAGCATGCGCACTGACAAAAAAAATAGACTTGCTACGCTAGAAACAAAATGTCAGATCACAGTCTGATTTTTAAGGCCGGAAAAAGAGAAGTATTGTGATCAATCCGATGGATTTGTGGTGGCGAATTAAGTGCAAATAATCATCGGATGTTGAAACGCATTCATCCATTATCCCCCTCTCCTCCCCCACACCCCTCGTAAAGGTCTAATTTTACAGAGCCACTTGTGATGCATGCACATATGCGCTTCACGTCCACTAGAGTAGCCACACACTGTTGACCGAGTGACGGGCGCCCTCTATTTATACCTCTTTGTTGCAGTCCTCTCGCCTGGCTGGCCATCTTTGCTCGTGCGCTATGCATGTGGTGTCGATGATTAGAGACCTGGAAGCAAGTGGGTGCCATTCTCGCTTCCCTATCTCCCTTCCAAGTTTTCAGTTTCGCTTTTATAAAAAAAAATATACATTGCCTTGTGGAAAAGACACGTGGGAATTACTGACAACAAAGGTTTTCGCATCTACATCATGCGTGTTGCGAGCGAGGACGGAAAATTCAAGCTACTTGCTGGTAAGAACGCAACGGTGTTACCGAAACTGTTTCCTAACACATTCTACGAGATTTTTAGGTACGCGCTCCTTGGCATGTATGCAGAGACGTAGGCTGCGAGGTCTCCCTTTGACTGTTATCCGTGAAGACGGAGTCAATTTATTATTCGAGGCTACAATCTAATGAATATTTAATAGAAATTTCCGTATATTCCCCTTGTTCTCCTGGTATTAACTTTGTTCTCCATGTATTCCATTTTTCTTAACTCTTCCCATGTTCTCATTCTATTCCCTTCTTCGTATCTTTCCCTTGTCCTCGCTTTCATCTTATTGTCTTCCTCTTTTTCTCGTATTCACATTGTCTTCTTGAGTTTATCTTGTTTTCCTTGTGTTCCCATTGTCTTCTTGAGTTTCTCTTGAATTTTCATGTGTTCCATTATCTTCTTGTGTTCCTCTTGTTTTCCTTGTATTCCCATTGTCTTCTTGTGTTTCTCTTGTTTTCCTTGTATTCCCATTGTCTTCTTCTGTTTCCCTTGTTTTCCTTGTATTCCCATTATCTTCTTGTGTTTCTCTTGTTTTCCTTGTATTCCCATTGTCTTCTTGTTTTTCTCTTGTTTTCCTTGTATTCCCATTGTCTTCTTGTGTTTCTCTTGTTTTCCTTGTATTCCCATTGTCTTCTTGTGTTTCTCTTGTTTTCCTTGTATTCCCATTGTCTTCTTGCCTTTCTCTTGTTTACCTTGTATTCCCATTGTCTTCTTGTGTTTCTCTTGTTTTCCTTGTGTTCCCATTGTCTTCTTGAGTTTCTCTTGAATTTTCATGTGTTCCATTATCTTCTTGTGTTTCTCTTGTTTTCCTTGTTTTCCTATTGTCTTCTTGTGTTTCTCTTGTTTTCCTTGTATTCCCATTGTCTTCTTGTGTTTCTCTTGTTTTCCTTGTATTCCCATTGTCTTCTTCTGTTTCCCTTGTTTTCCTTGTATTCCCATTATCTTCTTGTGTTTCTCTTGTTTTCCTTGTATTCCCATTGTCTTCTTGTGTTTCTCTTGTTTTCCTTGTATTCCCATTGTCTTCTTGTGTTTCTCTTGTTTTCCTTGTATTCCCATTGTCTTCTTGTGTTTCTCTTGTTTTCCTTGTATTCCCATTGTCTTCTTGCCTTTCTCTTGTTTACCTTGTATTCCCATTGTCTTCTTGTGTTTCTCTTGTTTTCCTTGTGTTCCCATTGTCTTCTTGAGTTTGTCTTGAATTTTCATGTGTTCCATTATCTTCTTGTGTTTCTCTTGTTTTCCTTGTATTCCCATTGTCTTCTTGTGTTTCTCTTGTTTTCCTTGTATTCCCATTGTCTTCTTGTGTTTCCCTTGTTTTCCTTGTATTCCCGTTGTCTTCTCGTGTTTCTCTTGTTTTCCTTGTATTCCCGTTGTCTTCTTGTGTTTCTCTTATTTTCCTTGTATTCCCGTTGTCTTCTTGTGTTTCTCTTGTTTTCCTTGTGTTCCCATTGTCTTCTTGTGTTTCTCTTGTTTTCCTTGTATTCCCGTTGTCTTCTTGTGTTTCTCTTGTTTTCCTTGTATTCCCATTGTCTTCTTGTGTTTCTCTTGTTTTCCTTGTATTCCCATTGTCTTCTTGTGTTTCTCTTGTTTTCCTTGTATTCCCATTGTCTTCTTGTGTTTCTCTTGCTTTCCTTGTATTCCCGTTGTCTTCTTGTGTTTCTCTTATTTTCCTTGTATTCCCGTTGTCTTCTTGTGTTTCTCTTGTTTTCCTTGTATTCCCATTGTCTTCTTGTGTTTCTCTTGTTTTCCTTGTATTCCCATTGTCTTCTTGTGTTTATCTTGTTTTTCTTGTATTCCCATTATCTTCTTGTGTTTCTCTTGTTTTTCTTGTATTCCTATTGTCTTCTTGTGGTTCTCTTGTTTTCCTTGTATTCCCATTGTCTTCTTGTGTTTCTCTTCTTTTCCTTGTATTTCTCTTGTTTTCCTTGTATTCACATTGTCTTCTTGAGTTTCTCTTGATTTCTTGTGTTCCGTTGTCTTCTTGGGTTTCTCTTGTTTTTGTTGTGTTTTAGTGTCTTCTTTAGTTTCTCTTGTTTTCCTTGTGTTCCCATTGTCTTCTTGAGTTTCTCTTGATTTTTCATGTGTTCCATTATCTTCCTCTGTTTCTCTTGTTTTCCTTGTATTCCCATTGTCTTCTTGTGTTTCTCTTGTTTTCCATGTGTTCTTATTATATGGATAGTATACTGACTCTAAGAGGACGGCAGAATAGAGGAAGATTGGAGAATGCTGGATTTGTAATGAAAGACCTGCCCCAGGGCAGAATGAATGCTCATCTTAGTTTTTTTCTTTTTGTCTTCCTCTTGTTCTCTTTGTATTCGCCTTGTTCGTCATGTAGTCCCTTTATTCTCAGAGTGACTAAGTCAAAGAGGCAGAAGTGATGGAAATCTGAGGAAATGACTTAAAATAAAAGAAACTTAAGGGAAAATGGATTTTAAGGTCATACGAAAGAATGAAGGGAGAAAGTATCTAGTGTATGGAAAGTAACGTATAAAAAGGGTGTAATTGGAGATATTATAGAGAATGATTATTTTAGTAGGGGTAGTCTTTCAGTGAGGTAGTTGTTTGTCGAGTGTATTGGAGAGATGTTAAAATAGTGAAGGTGGAAGTACGAGTATAATTCAGTAGAGGAGATAAACTACTAGAGAATGCGAAGTATTAAAATAAGAAACGTGAACATGATATTTTGTAAGGAGAAAGGTGAAGGCCTGTGAATATGGTTATGTTGAAGTGAACAGAATAAAAAATGAACATTAGGTTAGTTTCAACTGTGAGAAGAAGTGACAAGGGAGATATTGATATGAAGTTAATGGGAGGAGTAGAAGCATTAAGGCGAATGGTAGTGTGAGTGGAAAACTATATGAGAAGCAAATATTGAAAGGAGACTTTGTCCTTCAAACAAATTTAGGACATGAACAAAAAATGAATTTTATTATCTTCCCAATGTTACAATTGTGTATGCCTACACTGACTACTTAATTATGAATATTAATGTGTTCAGATTGTAATGAAACTAAGTATTCAATTCAAATTAAATTGTCATTGTAGAAATTTAATACAAAATTTTGTACAGAGTTGTTTTTGATTTGAACAGATTGGACATAGTTAGTACTGTTTGTCACAATGCTTTATTGGAGATACACGCCTAAAGTTTATTGCAGTCATTTTATGAAGTAGCTATGAAACCAATTGACCTAAGCCAAACAAGATTTACAAAAAGAAATAAACAAAATTTATCTCAAGAAAACATCCAATAGTATTGACTAAATATGCCTTCATAGGCCTTTTTTTAAACGTGAAATCCACTATCGTCTTCTAAACATCACACATTGCATTTTCTCTTCATCTGGGACATTAGAAACAGGTACATTGATCAAGATTCTTTATACCACTGCAGATCTGCCTCGTTGTGCCAATTCTTATCAAAGAATTTGACCAGAACAATTTTCCTCACATCTTCTGTCTTCTCAACTTCTATGTTCAATAGGTGCACCACACTTACTTATTTTATTAGCTTGGAACGTTGGTTTCCATGGTGATCCGGCTGTGATTCGCTGGAAGTGACACACTCGTGTTTGATTGTATTCAGTCTGTGGACATAGTTGTTTTTAAAAACACCTGAATTTTTATACTATGTTATACAGGAGACAGACATTTCTTTTGATCGGTATGAATGTACTGAACGTTCAGGTAGTCCTTGTAATGGGAAAACAAAATTATATAAAAATGTTTTTTTGTATTTTGGACATAGTCTCTTTTGGAAAGACAAAGTTATATAAAAATGTTTTGTTTTGTGGACATAGTCTCTTTTGAAATATTGCTCATCATATAAGATTGAGTTAATTCTAAATAGTAATACCAGTATCAATAGAAGTTTACTCTCATCGGGGAATAAGCAGTGTACTTACCTTCGGACATAAATGTAACAAAATTAGACAAAATGTAATTAGATAGTAGATGACCTAAATACAGAAATGTGAAGACACTTAATCACTTGTAGGTATTGTGGTTGTTAGTATTAGATGCAAATATATTAATTTATAACTGTAATTGAAACAAACTTCTCTCGTGAAATTTGGGTTAGTATGTAACTCCTTTTTCTGACAAGGCGTTATGTTCATGTTTTGTTGTTATCTGATGTTTTGAAACAATGACATGTGTTAACGTTGCCATGTCGACGGGAACAAGTCCATCTGTCTGTCAGAGACGAAGATGATTCACGTTATGCAAGAGTATCTTGTTGGATCTGACTAACTCACTCTTATCTATCATCTCTGGCTGGTAGATCACGTTTTTGTTTGTGTCCCAATTTTTTGGTATGTCGGCAACACGGAATTGCGGGACCAGTATAACACTTTGTGTTGTTACTCATACATAAATCATAGAACGCAATTTGAATTCCAATCAGATTTATTACCTTCCAGGAAGAACGCCTTCAAACCTGGTGTTGGCCACTCCACTTTCAGGTTCATATTTGGTTACATTTAATTAAGTCATGTTTTCGTATTTCAACTTTTACTTTCTTTACGCCAGCATGATAGAAAATTTTGTTTTGTTACAATAATTGTTCAGTCCTTATTTTGTCGAAGAAACAATCACTTGTATTAACTGATCATTTAACTACCGTTAACTCGATTCTGAGCGTTTCGTCTGCAGTTTAATATTAAGGCCTATAGTCTACCGTGATGTCATTATCAGGCAGAGCGCAAAGAGGAATAGTGGTGGTGGTGGTGGTGGTCGTCGTCGTGGTACTAATACCACGTCTGTGGCTCAAGTGTTAGAGCGCTAGTCTTCCATCCAGGGTACCCGGGTTCAATTCCCGACCAGGTAGTGATGGAATTTATACCGAACAAAGCAGGCGTTACAGATAATTTTTCTCGGGATACTCCCATTCCCCTCTATTTTTCCACCAATACTCTCCATCTTCTCATTTAGCTCATATATCATCCGAAAAGCTTAATAGGCTTGGATAAAGGGCTTGGGTTTCCAGGCCCTGGGGCTTATTAGGCAACCTACTCATCTGAGGACAGGATACCTTTCAGTATCGATTTCACGAATGCCACCCAGCTAACTTGGTACTTTGGGAATCATTGTACAAATATACAGAGTGTTAAAAAAGTATGCAATATTTTAGGAGGTGATTTTTTTATTGGGTTATTTTACGACGTTGTATCAACATCTAGCTTATTTAGCGTCTGAATGAAATGAAGATGATAATGCCGGTGAAATGAGTCCGGGGTCCAGCACCGAAAGTTACCCAGCATTTGCTCGTATTGGGTTGAGGGAAAACCCCGGAAAAAAACCTCAACCAGATAACTTGCCCCGACCGGGATTCGAACCCGGGCCACCTGGTTTCGCAGCCAGACGCGCTGACCGTTACTCCACAGGTGTGGACTAGGAGGTGATAGTGTGCATCAAAACAAGAAAATAATGTCTAATAAACATGGATCCTACAACACATACTTTCTGAGATCTGAACACTTGTTCATAGGAGGTGCTCAATGTGACGTCCATTCATGGCAATGCATTCCTCTGCCCTTCGGCGTAAGGAATCATGCACTCTTTGAAATTTGTTTTAATACGTTAATAAGAAAGTCCTGATAACGATCCCCAGTTAATCTCTGTGGTAGCACGTATGGCCTTATTAATCTATCGCCAAGAACGCCTGCCCATAAGTTGATTGAGAATCGGTGCTGATGCATTGTTTCTTCAACTCCATGGAGATTTTCATCAGCCTACACATGCTGATTATGAAAATTCACAACACCATCTCTGCTGAACCCCGCTCATATCCGCAACCAAACTTTTGTTTTCAGTATTCCTTGCGACGTATCATTATTCCATGCCAGGGTGTCAACTACGGTATGATTATCTGGTAGTCTGCTGTATTGTCGGGCAGAGAAATGCATTGCTATGAATGGACGTCATATTGAACAGCTCCTATGAAAGCATGTGTTGTAGGACCCATGTTTATTAGACATTATTTTCTTGTTTTGATGCATACTATCACCTCCTAAAATATTGGATACTTTTTTCTTAACATCCTGTATAAGGCAGACAATGGGCTAAAGCAAATCTAAATAGAAGAATCCGTCACGGATCACGCTCTCGACAAACCAAGTAGTAGTAGTAGTCTCAGAAATAATAGAACTAGTAGAAGCAGTGATAGTATTACCTGGAAGAAGATTTTACCTAATTTCCTGGAACGAAGTTCGTTTGGAATTTTTGCATTTTATAGTAGACCGATATTTTTATTTTAAATATATGAAAATACCTAAGCAAAAGACATTTTTAGGTATAAATATAGTTTTTGGGCGTTTTATAGGAGTTTATAGTTCATTTAGGCGTTTTAGGTCCTATACAATTTTTAATAGGGAATCCTCTATAGAGGAAACGTAGAGATTCTAGATAAAATATGTCTAGGGCGTAGCATACAAAAAATAGGTACGGAACTAGAAATTCGTTCCCTACCGTTAATGAAGCAGATATACTGAGGATCACGTAAAAGTAGTTCCTAAAAGGCTAATTTGGCCGTCTCTTCAGTGTTGCCAACTAATACTAGATATCACCAAAAGAGGATAAAATCACACGATGCCATGTACTACAATAATAATAATAATAATAATAATAATAATAATAATAATAATAACATAGTATTAACAATAACGGTGTCTTATTTATTTACCACATCTCATCTTTATATTGGGGAGGTGTTTTCTAAAAGGTTCAATAATTTGTGAAATAGTATATTTTCTTCTGGACCTCTCGAACATTATGTTAGTAGTTAGTAGATTAATGTATGATCTAATATTGAAATGTATTTTGTCTGACAACATGAAATTCATTGCGTTGATTAACAGTTTACGATTCACGAGACCTAACCTAAAAATGTATTTTGTTTCATCACGTGAAATGATTAGTATGAATTCCGAAAATAAATACCACTTTGAAATGTATGCTTAGGAATATTTAGTCCATTATTGTAATAAAAGTCTAAACACACGAAAGAAATTAATTAAAATGTGAAATGGTATTTCTATCGATTACCCAAGGGCATGTACATATCACACGAAATATGTTACATTTATTTACACTCAGCTTACCTGATTCTAATCTTAAAATTGTAACAACAACACAAAGCAACACATACAATAACTACAATAACTATTATGCATTAATATTAATATTCATATTCATTAATTATTAATATGTTCAAATTTCACTAGCTTCCAGTAATGGGCTCAGAAATCTACAACAATTTGAACTTTCAGAATTTAAACTACTGAGAACTTTTTTCACTGCTGCCAACGTAACAGTTATAAAACCACTACCAGTTGTAGTATTTCTCAGTACCGAAATTCGAAGCGAAATTGGCAAAAGAAAATTCAACCTACAAACTAGAAAATCACCATAATCCACTGGTTTTTGTAGTAATGGGGGGGGGAAATGGTTAGATTTCACCCTTAGGGTATTAAGTAAGCTGACCCGGACTATACATAACTTCCAAACTTTGAATGGTCTACGTGTAGGTATGAAACTGTACACAAATCTAAGCTTCACAATCAAAGTACTATAACATATGCTACATATTTTTTCTTCATTATTTTCATACCTAATTATTCAGTACAATTATTTTATGGTCATTTTTCTGAGGTGATGCAGTCCCTTGTAATTAAACAGGTGCGGTATATAATGCAGTATGTTTGCGTATGTTCGAAGACCTTGTAACGACGTCTAGTTCTTACAAAAGTGTTGGTATTGAAAATCTGTTATATTGATCGCGCACAGCTGAGAAGCGGGGCTACTTCGTGTAATTGTGCCCATTAATACACACAACGGTTCGTTTTGTTTTTTTTTCCTCCTCCGATATCAGATCGTTGCTCGAATTACTGACTACATTAGACTGCTCCTGGTTCACTAATTGACTTTTCTTGCGGTCATTGGTCACAATTAAGTGTCAATCATTCACGGACACCCTATAATGAACTCAGATTATTGACTTTTTATATACCCCGAGTCGTCCTCGGTGGATTTGAACTACCGTGCTGGTCTTTGGGTCCCAGAGTCGCTGGTTTAAACCCTAGTAAGACCTTTGACCAATCACGCAAGCGGCCAGGATTCGAAACCCGATGTGTACTAGGTTTTTTAATGTGTTCCTTTGGGTCTCCGAAGAAGAATCAAAGAAAAATTACATGAAATAACTACATAGGATGGAAATGAAATAACCCTGAAGATTTTCAGGTCGAGAAGCTCATGTTGTATGTAACAAAAAAGTGTAATATCATATCGGTGGAAAGATAATTTACTGAAGACACCAGAAGATTCTCAGCAATGAAGAAAAGAAAACATTGAGACGATCAGAAGTCCGTACATTGGAGGATTGCTTGATATGGCCTGAAACTCCAAAAAGAAAAAAACATTCGTAAAACTGAAAGAATGCCATAAGTTTTAACATCGAGGAAATGGAGAGCTCTTTTTAGGAATAAAGAAGAAAATAAAGCAGAAGAAGAAAAAAAGGAAGAGAGAAAAAGGGAAAGGGAGATGAATAATGGAGGAAAAGTAGCTAAGCCTAAAAGAAGTGTTGAATCAACGAAACACGTAAAAGATGGGAGAAAAGTTACTGAACTGACAACATTGAGCTCTCAAGATAATCCAAAAGACAGTAGTTGAATAATTATGAGCCTTTCATAAGACTAAAATGTCATATTAGCAACTACTAGTTCTGGTATTGGTACAAACATATTAGAGAAGAGTAAGGAGTCCTAAGGACACTTCAAAAGAAGAGCCGAATAAGTTGCTTTCATCAGGACTCTGTTACACATGCGGCAGGTGTTTAAACAAAAGTGACTTGGTATTTCCTGTAAAAAAATGTCTTAAAGTATTTCACAACAAGTGTCTTCAAAACGCATTCAGTGATAATGATTCAGAAAATGCATACTTTTGCAAGAAATGTGTGAGAGAATTAGACGACAGTGAAACTGATTAAGCCTAATAGATTGATGTAAGAAAGAAAAACATTTAGACTTATAATTAATAGATGCAAGGGCATCCTAGAAGTTAAAAACGAATAAATTAGCTTTAATTTGAAGGTAAATGTCCCATTTTTGCATTAAAATATTAAAGTGCCTATCACTGTATACTTAGGTGCCCGTGTCAGATGTTCGACAGCCCATCACTATGTTTTCCTTCTATTTCAATATTTATGAAATTTCAAAATAATCAGACACATTATTGTAAGTTCTTTCTTGTGTAAAACAGTTACAAATATGTTCAGGTATTTACTGAAAAAAAAAAAAATGAGAAAAATATCTCAGTCAATTAGATGTTCCCAACCAAATACGTGTTGTAATGTGCTTAAAGTGCCCATCACTATATACTTTACCCTATCAAAATAATTTTAAGGGGAGAGGATGGTATTTTTTTAACTTTTTTCCGATTTGGTTTAAAATATTAGTTTTTTGTATGTAGAGAGCTGTGGCAACTCAACCAAATAAAAATATTTTGAAAAAAAAAAATATTTGGGGGCTCAAATTTGAAAAAAAAAATGTACCCAATGCAGGATTTTACTAAAACTGATATATCTAAACCGTTTTTAAAGATAGATTCAAACAGTTTTTGCAATGTATTTGCAAAAGCATGTTCTACAAACTGTCTGTAACAGAATTTTGATATTAGTCCCTACGTTTCTAAAATAAACAATTAAAGTTTAATACCAATTTTCTGATTTCCTTTCTTGCAAACAAACGGACGTATTTTAAAAATGAAATCAATTAACAACCTTCTGTTACAGAGAAAAGTTTTCTAATAGTCTAAAGAATGTGTGTTCTAAATTTCATGCATGCATCTTTAATAGTTCAGAAATTATATCTATTTTTGTCTGGCAATGTAGCAAAAAAAAAAAATGAAGTTACTGGAAACCGTTAAAAGCGGGCGTGTGATTTAAAAATCCATAGCACAGGAAGTTTAAAAATGACGTCTCAACATCCGATAAGGGCACAAATACCCACAAAATGTTATGCAATGCATTCCACATATGTCAAAGAGTATTTTAAAGAATTTTTTTTTTTAAATGTAATTTGCCGGAAACAACAATACACGTGGGCGAGTGATTTAAAAATCCATAACGCAGGAAGTTTAAAAATGGCGACTCAACATCTGATTTTTTCCCCCCACCAAAAAGTACCATCCTATCCCCTTAACAAACATCTGTCCCTACAGTTTAAGATGAAATACGTGTGGGTTTACATTGGTGCTAATTTATTGTAATTTTATCTGTTTTAATTATTGTTTTTCCGTTCTTTCTTTGACAAGTCCTATGGGTTTTTTTACTCTTTTATGGACAAATAAATAAATAAATGAATGAATGAATAAATAAATAAATAAATAAATAAATAAATCACCCTTTTAAATATATTATCTCAGATACTTGAGTTATTAGGATACAAGTCTCAAAACGGAGAAGAAAAAATGCAATTACAGTGCCCAGAATCGTAACTTCGACATACTGCAGACGAGAGCAGCTACTCTAATCCTTCTGAGCAACGGTTAAGACGAGATCTGAGCAGCGTCGCTAGGTGCGGATGTCGCCACTCTTTTGTTTGTCGTCGGCACGAACGAGTTTCCTTTGTCCATTCGCGATGCGATGCCCAGGCTGGATTCACCGCCCACGTAGTGCATTCACTCGGGTTACTCCGAACCCTTCTCCCTTTGATCACTTGTCATTAGACGTCTGTTTCGCTGTGTTTGTCCCTTTTTTTCCTCTCTCGCCCTACTCCCTTCCACCCTTCGTATCCCTTTAACTAAAGCATAATTGCAGTATTGTTCACCCATGCTACAAACTCAAATATAAACCTAAGAGACATTCATTTATTTTTTGTTTTGTTTATGTGTGTGTGCATTTATTTTCTAGTTCCGTCGAATTTATCCAGTGTTACAGTACTTCCCCTTGCTACGGTACTGCTTCCCCGCATTGATTGTATGTGTGGTGTGTGTGTGGCCTAACCAGTAGGGGAAGCAACAAGTGGTGTGAGATGAGAGCGAGATAGAGAGCTTGGTCCAAATCTAACCACAGAAAGAGACGGAGATGGAAGAATTGTAGAGATAGACAGAAGGGCACGAGGTGTAGGAAGGGATGGGAATGGTCAGCGGACGAAAAGCCTGTTAGATACGACGAGAAAAATTTATCGTTTTCAGAGACACGGTTGTAGATAAAATGGAGTGGAAAGTGGCAAATATATCAATGTTAAGGAAGGAAGTCAGTAGGGGAGGAAAGAAAATTGGTTTGTCTGTTATTGGATCTTGTGAGGTCAAAAAACAGTCTATGTTTCTTCTTCTTAACCCCATCCCACGATCCCTCGCACAGTCTCACCCCCTCCCTTAGCAATCTCTTGCCAGTCCTACATCCCTGACCTGACCTTACCCAAAGTGAACAGTAAGGAAAAACCAATTTATATTTCAACGAAGCAAATCCGTGAGGATGAAGGCAACACAGAACGATATTTTTTGTTTCATTTTTCGCCTTCTCCCTCTCTCTCTCTCGAAATATAAATGGGGAAACTATTAACTCCCATCTTTCGCGCTCTGTCTTGCATTTAATGAACTTTCCGATTGTTATTCTGAGTTTCTGTTTTCACTGTTGTAGCATTGTTAATCTCGCAGTACAAATGAAGTAGCTGTGATTCCGGTAAGTCATTTCGGATTTAAAAGCTACAATTAACATTCAGCGAGAGAGGACGGGGAGGGGTGAAAAGAGAAGTAAGGATTTCCATCTGGCAGTTTCACCACTTGCAGTTAACTCGGATTTAACAAAACTGGGAACGAAGTACAATATTAACAATCTGTTAACTTGATTGCGTAGAAGCATTACAAATACTTATAACTATAATCTTTTCGCTGTAAGAAAAATCCTAATATAAACAATACCACGTGACTGAAGTGAGGCTTCATTGGCCGCAGTTTGGCGCCATAGATTCTCAGTACATGTTCCCGCCTACTGTTGTACATTCTGTTTCATGTTAAACATTTCCTGTTACTCGTCAAGTAGGCCTAACCTCACTACTATATATTCGTTTGCTTAGGAAACTTTTACTTTATAATTATTGTAATTAAAACTCACTTAACTTATTATATACATTTAAGACTATTTGTTTTTCTTCGCTTTTGAGAGAGTTTCCACTCTTATGATTAATAACAACACACACCGAGGATGAAGAAGCTATACTTCAATACCACATGTTTACGTGAACAACTACGAGCTCGAGTGACGCCAGCTTGTTACAAGAACAGACTACCTCGGTATTACTGTTGGTATTCATCCGCGTTCATAGTACATAACAAAATATAAAAGTAGCTTTTCTTTTACATAGCGTTTTACATATGAGTGAAGTTATATGTTTCATCATATTTAGCAACTAGAATTCAATTTTTTATTTTCAAATAAAACCAATACGGACTATATTTTCCTGCGTAGTGTGAGTGTTTCGACTGGGAGCCAATCACGGGCATGACAGCAACGTGCTTATGTTTACATCAGGATTTTTCTTACAGCGAAAACAGTATAGGGACCATACTTTGTCCCATGAGGCTACAAGGTTAAGTATTACTGGAGTTTTTGTTGTAGCGGATGAGTGCGTGCATGTAGCAAGCCAAGTACTTGTGTCAGCTCACGCGACTTCTGTTTGGTCAAGTTGGGCAGAACAAAACATAGGCCACTTTAACAATTACACTAATATTTATAATTTATATTATTTACACTATGTACAGTAGTGGCAAAAAAACCGGACCGACCCTTGTAACTGATTTCAGAGCTTTGTTCACTCCAGAGCACGATAGACTGGTAACTAAGACTTTCGTGGTTCGAATCCTGCCTGAGAAGGAAACTTTTTTTTTGGTCCTTATTCAAATTTATTCCAAATACTTTTAGATTGCAGCGATATTTTACGACTTAATTAACTTATTATTCCCAGAACATAAATTTTACCAGCAATCGAAAAGTTTTGTTTGTGCTGAAGTTGACGTTTTATTCATGATTCAAAACTAGACCTCATAGACTGTTTACAATGCATTATAGTGATGAAGACTGATATTACGATGATGTTTCCTACAATTTAAATTATTTGTTCATTAAATTTAATTCATTTATTTTTTTTCACTGACAGAGTTAAGATCATAAGCCTTCTCATCCACTCAACCAGTATAAAATGCATAGCAAATAAAAAAATAACAGTAACACAGAAAACAATGTAATAATAATAATAATAATAATAATAATAATAATAATAATAATAATATTAATAATGTAATATAATAATGTAATATTATTATTATTATAAATAAATAGTAATAGTAAAATGTATATGTGTCTAGTTACATGTAATTCTAAGAGTTACAGAATTACAATTTAGTGTTAATATGACAATTTGTATCAAAGAAATGATATTTCATAATCTAGAACAATTGAGGGGTTTGGGGGAGAAACCAGGCAGCTCCAATTTTCATCATTTTTTAGCTATTTATGCACAGAGGAAGAAAGAAATACGCTCTATCGTTTGGTCGAAGAACCAGGTTAGTTCCAAGAATTACATTCGCAGTTATAATGCATTTTGGACCTACCTCTTCTGTACATGCTTATTGCTTGGCGGTAAGTTTTTCTTCATTATCTCGAAAAGTACTGAATTGGAACTGCCAGTTTTTCTCCCAAATCCCTCCATTGATATATTAAAAATGAAAATCATATTCCGCAAAAGTCATATTTGAAGACAGACCATATTCTAGAGACGTAAAATAACCTTCTTCAAAATCAGCTTTTGAAAATATCGAATGCTGAAGCCCCTTTATACATTATTATACTCACTTACTTACTGGCTTTTAAGGAACCCGGAGGTTCATTGCCGCCCTCACATAAGCCCGCCATTGGTCCCTATCCTGAGCACGATTAATTCAGTCTATACCATCATATCCCACCTCCTTCAAATCCATTTTAATATTATCTTCCCATCTACGTCTCGGCCTCCCCAAAGGTCTTTTTTCCTCCGGCCTCCCAACTAACACTCTATATGCATTTCTGGATTCGCCCATACGTGCTACATGCCCTGCCCATCTCAAACGTCTGGATTTAATGTTCCTAATTATGTCAGGAGAAGAAGACAATGAGTGCAGTTCTGTGTTGTGTAACTTTCTCCATTCGCCTGTAACTTCATCCCTCTTACCCCCAAATATTTTCCTAAGAACCTTATTCTCAAACACCCTTAATCTTTGTTCCTCTCTCGAAGTGAGAGTCCAAGTTTCACAACCATAAAGAACAATCGGTAATATAACTGTTTTATAAAATCTGTTACATCTTAAGTCTAAAGATCTAATTAGCTTCTGAAATTTGTTGGCCTTTTAAAACATGAAATGTCGAAGGTTGAATAAAATATTTATTTGCATAAGGACTGGCTAAAAACATTTTTCTTTTCGTAAATTTTCTTCATCCTCAGATGGAAGGGCTTGTTCGTCTGCAAGCAATATCGCGTAGCGGATCGACATTAAGAGAACAAAATGCGATATCCGTCTTAAACGCGATTATTTAACTGGGAATGGAGAAGTCAGATTGGACGTCAAGTTAAATTTCTCTTACTAATTTGTAATTTCCGTTGCTGGGTGAGAAATCCTCCAGTAACATTGCAACTTTTAATGGGATATCCGACTTCATTTCAATACGCATGTTTCTCTCTTGATTCAGTCGGCCAGTGTTTCGCAAATACTCTCTTTTTTATGAAGAGAAAAGTCATTTTTCCCTCCACTTCTCCCTCTCTCTTTCTCACTCAGGCGTTTTCATAATCTCTGACTCCCTCGCTTCAAGAACAGAAGTAAGTTCGTTACATTTTAAATGACACATCCAGAACTGAGTTTTGACATTTAATCTTTTTCATGTCGTTTCGTCTCTATATATGTGACACACAGAAAAAAAAAATCCCTTGCAAATGAGCATGCATTTGTAGCTGTTACTGATTGTCAATTTCCCTGGATTCATGGATTTCTTTCCTCCTCGCTATATTATTGACGTGTAGTAAATTGAATTCAGGTTACTGCTAAGAAAAGAGCGTTACAGTCGAATGAAGGAAAATTACTGAAGCGTACAATTTACTTCAAACGGTTGGAATTATTTCTACGTAGACAGGCGCCAGCAAGCATGTTATATTATTCAATCAGTATTGCGTAAAATTTCAAACTTATTCAATTACGAGAGATTTCACCGGGATGCTGTAAGTCAGCGTTTCTCTAACTACGGTCCGCGGACCACCTGTGGTCCTCGAGGTCTGCCCTTGTGGTCCTTCAAACAAGATAGAAGAAAAAATAAAATTCAAACGAATTGCGTATCACACTATACAGTAGCTTAAAATCTCAGAGTTTGGAAATTACACATGCCAATCGAATTTCACTTTTTCTCTCAGTACTGACATTTTATGAAATTTATTACCCTACCCGTCTATCGACTTCCCACTCTACTCTCAGCAACAAGAGAGGAATTTAAAGCACTATATACGTGGTGTTTCTCGCCATCTTTTCCCTGCACATCTGGCGCCGCGCCTGTAACCCAGCCAGGGACCACACAAATTCATAACAGAGGACCAAAGTACCGAACCTTAATTCAATTTCAAAGATAAGTGTACTGGTAACAATATATGCTACGAAAATGATAAATTATATAAATTCCTATAAAATAGCATCTTTCTCGCATCGGAATTATCTCACTGAATACAATTCGTGCTTGATATTTTCTCTGTGATAATTTAATTGAGTTTCTAAACTCGTGTATGTTGTCAAAAGATAATTTTTTTTCGATCTTCGGTCTCGAAAAAATATGACAAGATATAGTTCTTAAGCTCAATTAAATTATCGAGAAAGTATCAACACTCATATTATAGACGATAGTTTTGTAGGTATGTTTATGTAGTTTAATAATGTAAACAAGCACAAAACCGAGCACATGATATTCAGGAAAGGGGGGAAGATATCCCAAGAAGACAAAATCTTCCTGAAACAAGAACCTCTACAAACCGTAAACGAGGTCAAATACCTCGGACTGACACTACAGACCACAACAAATTCATTCAGGATACACACCAAGCAAAGAGCTAAAGCCATTCATGACATCAGAGAACTAACCAAGCTATCACTCAAAACAGCGGTGATCATCTTCGACACCAAGATAGTCCCCATACTTACATACGGACTAGACCTAACGTGGGGCAAACTGCGCACGAAAGACCTCCATACTCTAGAGAACGTCAAGGCTCGCTTCTTGAAGGCTGCACTAGGAGTATCAAAACACACTCTATCCAGGCTGGTGTACGTGCTCGCCCAAGAGACCTTCTTGATAGAAGAACTCAGAACAAAACTCGATCTGCCCTCCACTTCCAACTGGAAGAAAGCACTAGACGAGAGGATAAGGAAGAGGAAGACATCTGGGAGGATTTCTACTTTAATTTTTATTGTAATTGTAATTGTAAATTTAATATTAATTGTAATCTTATTGTTCATGTTACAGTTGTAATCCCCTGGTAGAGGGGCAGAGAAGGCCTGACGGCCTTATCTCTACCAGATTAAATAAATAAATACTAAATACTAAATAACGGAGGCCATGATAAACCGGACCTGGACAGACACGAACCAGAAGCTCCGCCACTTCGTGACATCGCTGGCGGTTCATTGATACCACCACAAGATATGCAGAATCCAGTCTTTCCACGAACCGGATGACAAGTGTGTGTGTGTCTTATGCAACAAGACATGTGATAGATGCCATATCCTAATCTGTGGGAATCGGGAGCTATCAGTGATTAACTTTGTTCAATCTAAGTGACTTTCAATTATGCACAATTTGTGCGCTTTATTAATAATAATAATAATAATAATAATAATAATAATAATAATAATAATAATAATAATAATGTAATAACTTTTGAATGAAAATTGTAGAAGTTTTAAAAATCATATAATCGTCTCATTAAGGAAGAAATTGTTATCTCAGTATGAGTCAAAGTTCTGAAATTTCATATTTTCAACTGCTGATGGGACATAAGTGATTTTTGTTCTAGACGGTGTTTATTCGCGTTTGAGTTATTCTTTTTTTTCACGTCCTCCAGATGCCTGTCTGTGCTAAGCCGTATCCCAGGTGATGTTAATCTTCGCGCAGAGATTGTGCTTTCACTTGTTTTTTTGTGTATGATAATTCCTCTAAAAAGTCTGTCAACTCTTGACATTTATCTAATTGTGAGCAGTCTGTTAAAACTTTTATTGCAACCCCAATAGCATACAAATTAAAAAAGGAAGGAAACAAGTAGACTTAGCGGAAGACAATACAGTTTTGTGATATGAATATAGAGCCATTTGTAGGCTTATTTGTAGCCGGCGCGCTCTCCCCACGTCATCTCGGGCAATTCTCCGTATCAAATTGCTTGCTCTTCTTTTTTTCTGTCTCTCTTTCTTTTCTGCTACTTTACAGGGGATCCCCTGGGAGACTGGGCGGCATGGGCTGGAAGAAGGGGAAAACAAGGGAAGGGGCTTGTAATAAACGAGATGGAAAAATAATACTCCAGTGAGTAAAGGCAATTTTCAAAAATATTACTGTCTTTATTACTGATAGGATTGAATAGAGACTTCCTTACTTGTCTGCCAATAGGTCCGTAATATAGTTTCACACGTGTAATCAAACGAATTTTGGGGGGAAACTACAGCGGGAGGGTGAAGGGCAGCCAAAGTTTCATATACGAAAGATTCTTGGATAAAAAGAAACTAACAAAAAGATGACCTTATGCTTCATAATACCATATTTTTCAATTTTTAAGACATTCCGCTCCCTTAAAATCAGATGAATTTTAGGAAATAAAAAATCATCATATTTCAGTACATAGTCTACATACATAAGTGTCCTACCCATGGACAGATCTTTCGCTGCAAACCCAGCATTCTCCAATATTTCCTATCCAGTTTTCATTATTTACTTTCATGTTGTTTTATGATCTAGATATTAATGTAATAACTATGTAAGCAAATGTATTTAATTAGAATTAGAGTCTGGCTGGGCGGAAGAGAAGGCCTACTGGCCTTAGCTCTGCCAGATTAAATAAATAAATTATTATTATTATTATTATTATTATTACTATTATTATTATTGTTATTATTTTCTGCCTTCTTCTTAGTCTTTGCATATGAACCACACATGAGCCGTTCAGAGCAAAAGTGGTGTAAGTCAAAATTGGGTAATGAGGTTTAAAGTAAAAATTCTGTAAAATACAGCGCAAAGTAGCAATTAATATGGCCTTCTTGCTATCTACTGACTACTAATAGTTAAATAAATTGAATATTAATTCCTACTTTGCGCTGTATTTTACAGAATGTTTACTTTAACCCACATTATTTGACTTACACCACTTCTGCTCTGAACGGCTCATATCTTAATGTCGTTATCATCTGATATCTTCTTCTGCCCCGAACTCTTATCCCGTTCACCATTCCTTCCAGTGCATCCTTCAGTAGGCAGTTTTTTCTCATCCAGTGACCTAACCAATTCCTTTTCCTCTTCCTGATCAGTTTCAGCATTATTCTTTCTTCATCCACTCTTTCCAACACAATTTCATTTCTTATTCTGTCCGTCCACTTCGCAATCTCCATTCTTCTCCATATCCACATATCAAATGCTTCTAGTCGTTTCTCTTCACTTCGCCGTAATGTCCATGTTTCTGCCCAAATACAATGCTACACTCCACACAAATCGCTCCACTAGCCTCTTCCTTAGTTCTTTTTCCAGAGGTCCTCAGAAGATGCTCATTTTTCTATTAAAAGCTTCCTTTGCCATTGCTATCCTATTTTGTATCTTTGGGAATTTATCTATTATGTTATATAAATATAAACTTTATAAATATAAATCATATAAATATATAAATCATAATCATATACCATATGTATAAATCATGATGATGTCATATAAATATAATCTTTTTCTTATTAAAACATTGAAGATAGTCCATTTAAACTAATATTGCTATATTTTCTGTCTACTTATTATTCTTTAATATTCATTTTTATATTTGTATATTGTATTTACATCATTTTTCATCTCCACCTTTTTTTTCATGACATAAGCGACTATAATTTTTTGTAACGTCTATTATAATTGGGCTTAGCCCTGTTAAAACCAAATAAATAAACAAAGAAACAAATAAGTAATAAAAATAAACAAATAAATGATTACGAAGAAAAAAAAAAAGAAAAACCTGAAGGAAATATGTTTTTTTTTTCCTCCAGTGGCTGGTATACGTGTCTTTGACGTCATTCATTCCAGTGTCCCCTTCCAGGAGGAACACCCTGTACTTTCAGACTCTTTGCCGCAGTGTTGCCCTTGGTGCGTCGTGGGTGGTAATCTATAGCGCACCAGTGCGATGATGATGATGATGATGATTATTATTATTACTGGAGCGATGATTGAATTCTGGTAGGGGAAAAAAGAGCACCATAAACCTAACACCGTCTTTATCCACCAAAATTTTGCATTTGAATTCGAACACGAGTTAACAGCGTAGAAATCCGACGATCTAGGCGTTCAGCAAACGGTGCAGCATTCTATTGGTGTAACTGTAGAAAAATAAATGCAGAAGCTGAATAAATAGAAAATAAAAAAATGAGAGATATAACTGAGAAAGAAAAGAAGCGAAAGAGAGAAAAGTGTAAAAGAGAACGTCGGAAAAGGGTAAGAAATAAAACTAAGAAAGAAATTATGCAAAAGAAGGGAAAAGATGCGAAAAAAAAAACATTATGATAGTGATGATGTTGAGGAGGGTAAAATATTAAAGTACAAACTGTTGTGGTATTTTGTTTAGAAATTAATTAATTGCCAGCAGTTGTGTAGGTCCTAATGTCTTTTAGAATGCGTGGGTTCTGTTAACACTGATAACACAAAGTCTGTCCTAGTGTTGAAGCAAGGTTTTCCTCCCTTCTTCCAGACAGTGATGATATATATGTTTACATAATAATAAAAAAGACATAACATAGCCCTGTTTTAGTTGTATGTGTTTACACTGCGATTTTCTGTCTAGACGCTGTAATTTGTCGTGCAGCTTTCCTAGCTAGAAAAAGGGCGGAATTGAAAGTTACTCTGTGAATTTAGGATTTGCGAATTGCAAAACAAATTTGTTTTACAAATTACTATATTGCAACCTGTGCAGTTTCAGGATCACACGTAGACCTAAGTTATACTCCAGCGTTGTAAATTAGGTTACTAGATTTTGAGAGAAAGTTGTGGGCTATTTGATAAGAAGGATTAGGTGCTGAAATTTTTTGAGTTCAAGGTTATTTACATACAGATAAAATTTCAGTGTCAATGACAAAAGTGGCGTAGAAAATTACACTGTAAACTTCTTGGATATTTCTTGGCACGCTAAGAAGGATAGGGTGTGTAGATGCAGTCTAGAGACAGGAATACGCTTTAAGTTTCTTATAAGTAGAAAAAATAATGAAATTCAGTTTTCGTAAATGGAATTATCGATAGCAAAAGTTTACTATAAAATCTATATGCTATAATTTTAATAGAACAATAGAAAAAATGGTAGGGAAATTAAAATTTCACAATACGATAATATTGTACAACATATAAAATATAGACATTGCGATAGTTGTTTTCTTTACAGTCCGACACGGTTTAATAAACTAGTGTGAGAAATGAAGTCTTGCCAATTTAAGGGTTAACAGTGGTAACTCCTGACAGAATTTGCATTAATGTTTCGATTCACTGTTTCTCAATTCTGCCCAAATAAACTTAATAAATTTATTTGATATTGTGGAATATTTCTATTGGAGCCGAAGTAATTGTCTGAAAGAAAAAGCATGAAAAGAGACGGAGAATGCAGGCACAAACAAGAAGAAAATAGGAGTGGTCTTAATCCAATTACATAAAGTAAGATCCCCTTCTGCCCATCCTTCCTGTTTACAGGGGCAGAGGGTTACTTGTATCCCCTTGCTCCCCCCTCCCCCGCTACTACCTTCTTCCGTTCCTTGCTTCTCAACCCGCTGTGTTATTGAGCCCTGGAGATGTGATTAATTAAGACAGTGAAAAAAAAAGAAGAAAGATAGAAGAAGAATAATAAAAGCGAATATATCTTACTCCATTTTCAGCCTAGGTTTATATTCGAATATAGAGTTTCATTTAGAAGCTTTCTTTTATCCAAGGAAATTGGGATGGAAAAACGGAATTGTGTATATTTGGCACTTCCGTTTCTGATAGAAGTTCCGGAGAGGGGGAGAAAACTTAAGTGCTAGCCATGGGGGAGATCTCTGTTGAAATCGTTAAGGAATCGCCTTGCTTCTTACTTCGACAAAGTTTGCCGTTACGTTGCCCGTCCTTAGTACAGGGTGGGACATAGGAACCAAGTGTTTTTAAAATAATCATAAAACAGTTAGTTTTTGTTTTCAACTCATTTTATTCGTAGAAAAACGTTTGTGAGAACATACCATTTCAATTATGAGCGGAAAATTACATCTGGCATGTGATGTCCGTCTGTGTTGACGCATTGTTTAAGGCGCTGACGAAAATTCACCTCTATTCTTTCCAGGAGACCTCTGTTGATTTGGGTGATGTGTTGACGTACTGTGTCCTTTAATTCATCTAATATTTGGGGCTTATCCTCTTAAACACGTGCCTTTAGGCACCCACATAGAAAGAAATCACTTGGATAGGTCAGGGAACCGAGGGAGCCATGGAACATCACCAAATCTCGAAATGAGACGATTGGAAAACAGGAGGCAAAGAACTGCCATTGACGCTCTGAAGATATGCGCCGTGGCCCCATCTTGCTGAAACCACCCATCTTGTATGGGTGTAAATGTAAATCGCCATGCAAAATCCGTCTTACCGTACGATTGCTGATTCCAAGAGCAGCTGAATGTCTTCGAGCAGAGCGGCCTGGGCTGCGCAGTATCGCTTATCTGACTGAAAATTTTCTGGAGTAGCCTACGCACTCTGTGTTGGGGGCCGGGCGATTTATTCTTTAGTATTGCGCCTATTTTTTTTTAAGATTTTTTAATCCAACATAAGATTGTGTCACGCACGGGAACAGAATCATTGCGATTAATATTGAATCTGTAGCAAAACTCACGCCGTATCGAGGTCACCGACTCGCCATTTCTAACAAAACAATCATACGCAAACATGCTTCCACTGCTCCAAGATGCCGACTGCAGGTGAAATGCTATGAGCCACGGAATGGACTGTCACATGCCGCATGTCTCTACCTTTCATAATGGCCGAGTACAAGCCATTTAAAAAACACTTGGTTCCCATGCCCCACCCTGTATATGCAACAGCTAAAACTCTGCCTTAAAGCTGCATGAAAGCTTCGGACGTATGCATATTGCTTTTTAATGTGATATGGGGTTTATATTGTTAGTCAAATATAGAGTTTTAGTTCACCGAAATGTATTTGTTATTATTATTATTATTATTATTATTATTATTATTATTATTATTATTTCATTTAGTTTTTTGTCCAAGGTCAGGTCTTTCACTGCAAACCCAGCTTTCTCCAATCTTTCCTATTTTCTGCCTTCCTCCACATATCTTAATGTCGTCTACCATCTGATATCTTCTTCTGCCCCGAACTCTTCTATCGCTCACCATTCCTTCCAGTGCATCCTACAGTAGGCAGTTTCTTCTTAACCAGTGACCCAACCAATTCTTCCTCCTCTTCCTGATCAGTTTCAGCATCACTCTTTCTTCACCCACACTTTCTAACACAGATTCATTTCTTACCCTGAGTGTCCACTTCACACGCTCCATTCTTCTCCATATCCACATTTCAAATGCTTTTTATTCGCTTCTCTTCACTTCGTCGTAATGTCCATGTTTCTTCCCCATATAATGTCACACTCCATAAAAAGCACTTCACTAGTCTCTTCCTTAGTTCTTTTTCCAGAGGTCCGCAGAAGATGCATCTTTTTCTATTAAAAGCTTCCTCTGCCATTGCTATCCTCCTTTTGACTTCTTGACAGTAGTTCATGTTACTGCTTATAGTACACCCCAAGTATTTGAAGCTGTCCACTTACTCTTCTGCCTCATTTAGAATTCGCAAGTTTATCTTATTTATTTTTCTTCCTATGACCACGGTTTTCGTCTTATTTGGATTTATCTTCATTCTATACTGCTCATAGCTATCATTTAGTTCCAATAGCATATCCTTTAGTGTCATTTCCTCTTCTGCTAACAACGCCATATCATCAGAAAATCTTATGAACGTTATTCTTTTCCCTCCTACTATCACTCCTCCCATGTTCTGAAAGCAGTTCCTTACTAAATCCTCCAAGTAGGTGCTGAACAGGGTAGGTGATAAAGGGCATCCTTGACGTACTCCTCCCTCATTTTCACTTCCTTCTGACATTTCTTCTCTTGTGTTATGGAATGATAGCGGGAAACGGGAGTACTCCGAGAAAAAAAACCGTCTGCAACATCATCTTCCTGCATCACAATTTCCAAAACGACATCGCCGGGGATAGAACCCGAGCCGCCTAATAGAAGATCAGCGCGCTAGTACTTGAACCACAGACGCTCCCAATCTAGAGACGTGTCTCTTCCTGCCTTGGACTGTGTAGTCACTATTGTCACCGATTCCCCCCTCGTCCCGACGTACGCAATGCAGGTCGCGATGGTTTCGTGACCGTCGATGGTAATTAATTATTGTATTACAACGCCGTATTGTGTAGAGTGCAAATGTCAGCACAGCACAAATTATTCTTTGCTAATAGCCATTAAATTTTTTCCGAAGGGCAAACAAAGATCATCAGTCACATTTAGAATACTAAAATTACTGTGGGACAAGTGGGCCGATCTTCTAAAGGTCACACAGACATACAGACTTACAGAGAGAGAGAGAGGCTGTTTGAATACGTGAATATAGCGATTGTTGTTTGCTGGGGCAATCGATATAAAAAGCGTGGCACTTCGTTTGTGCAACACTGACTCTGCCACTGATAATGTCACTTGACTTGCACCCGCCAATACAGAACTCCTCTCTGTTTGCTCATCGTAGGCTACTAATACCGTTCGGCAAAGGTACGTAGAATAGGTTATATGCAGTTTTCTCTAGTTTTATCTAATTGCATATTTAAAGTTCTTAGTCGATACTTTATCAATAGTAATCTCACTAGAGCAGCGGTGACCAAACTAGGTATCGTGATTACATCGTGTAGGCTAATCAAAAACATTAATACTGGTAAGGGGAGTTTCCTGTACATTGCTCTCTGTCTCGCTTACGTACTGAAGGTAAGCAGTGTCGGTACCATGTCGCTCTACAAACCCTCTGTCTCTAGCAGGAACAGAAGTTTTCGTACAGAGTGGGAAGAGGAATTTATTCGCTGTTCTGTCGGAGAAAATATAATATGTTGCTTTGCTCAACGGTTCAATTAGTAGTAATATATGAAGAGGCCACTGCAAGAATAATGGATGTCATTTGGAATACATTTTGCAGGAGAAGCAATTGAAAGTTTCAAATGCTTAGCGCTCAAAGTTTAACTGTGATTTTCCGATCATTACTGGTCAATGATTATCAGTGTTAATGCCATATAACTCTGTATGTACATTCTATAAGTCTTAAGCTATGCATTGACAGTCTTGGTTCATTTTCGACAAGAAAGTGACATCCATCATTCTTGCAGTGGATTCTTCATATAGAAGCGATATTACAGGACATTACGCTGATACACAGGCATAACAGGTATTATTGTTATTGTTGTTATTATTATTATTATAATTATTATTATTATTATTATTATTATTTATCAGCATGTGTCACCATAATTCTTATATACGTGCCTGAATATATACAGGCCTACATCTTCTCCTGAAGGATAAAATAATTACTGCGCTATATCTCCATTTTAATTTATTTTTTTAATATTTCGATGACTGTTATCAGTTATTTACTAGTTATTGATTTAATAATAATGATAATATTAACAGTAATAATAATAATGATAATAACAATAATAATAATAATAATAATAATAATAATAATAATAATAATAATAATAATTTCAAGGGAAAATTGTTCCGGGGCCGGGTATCGATCCCGGGACCCTTCGCTTAGCGCGCGAACGCTCTACCGACTGAGCTACCCCAGGAACTATACACGACATCGTCACAATTTTTCCTTTATATATATATATATATATATATATATATATATCCACACAACTCACATGAGCTGACAAGACGCCAGAACTCAACTGTGAGTGCACACGATACTGTGTGACTTAAATTGTGACTTTCTGTTAACGTACCTTCTGTAACGAATGTATTATACAAATCTGGCTTTCAGGTAGTAGCTCCCTGTAAAGCTTTACAGGGAGCTACTATCTGATAACCAGATTTGTATAATAATAATAATAATAATAATAATAATAATAATAATAAAATTAATAATAATAATGATAGCTTTATCAGTAGCAGCAGTAACAACAACAACAATAATAATAATAATAATAATAATAATAATAATAATAATAATAATAATAACAATAATATAGAAGAAATGATTGAATATTACGTGCTAGTGTAGTATTGAAAGATGCTATTAAACTCCAAGAACTGAAATCAGCCTTAAACCATCGTCATGAAAAGAAAGATGACATAAGTAAACGAAATAGCTCGTTCTCTTAAGCCTTCCAACGAAGGAGAGTTTTATAAAAGCGTAATGATCAAGGTGGCTGAAATAATTTGCCCAATGAAAGTTAATTAATCTTGAAAACTGCATATTTCTCAACTAAATATCCAGAAGATAATTCAAGAAATTTCTGATTGTGTTCATGAGGAATATTTAAAAAAAGCAAAAAAAAAATTGTATATATTTTTTATTGCCTCTTGATGACAGTAATGACATTACTGATACAGCAAAGCTTGCTATTTTTATTCGCGGGTTGATGAAGAACTCAATGTTGGTGCACGAACCACCACTGGTTGTAGTTTTCATGCCATGTACCTCTCCCCTGTGTTCTTACTTCTTAGACTGTCTCTCGCGTGTAATCACTGCCGTTCGAGTTTTGGTCACCGCTGCACTAGAGGCTTTGATTTATCTAGAGAAAATCAAAAGTCGAGTGGGATTTAATTGACTATTACACGATTAGAAGAAAAAGTATTCTAATACAATAAAATATTAATTCACTTACTATAATTCTAATTCACCAATGTTAGCTTCACCAATACGTTTGAACGGAGCCACCATTTTCAGTCGACTATCTATGCGGGAAACAAATCGAAAAACACGTTTTATAGTACCGTAAAGAATTTGCTACTCTAATACAGTATACAGTATAGTGAGTGATGGAAAATCAAAGAAAAGTAAGACAGAAATGAGCGAGATGGCTTTCTTAGTGACTGTTTGACGTCCCTGCTTAAGACAACACAACAAGTCACGATCTTGACTCCATGACATGAGTCTCTGAGTACGTTTCTTACACATTATCAGGCTGATGTTATGTTTTGGGTAAACCCTCCAGAGAGTAAAAAAATTCTAAATAACTTTTTGAGAGTGCAAAAAATATTAACTTTTGAAGTATGACATAGTAAATTTTATATGGTTCATATGCAGAGACTAAGAGGAAGGCAGAAAATGGAAAGAATGGAGAATGCTGGGTTTGCAGTGACAGAGCTGCCCTTGGGTAGTACACTATGTAGGTTTATATATTGTATAGTATATAATTAATTTTCTTTTCTTTTGTTGCAGGTACGCACCTGATAAAGTTGGTAGAACTGACATGGCTCAGGAGTACCGGATTCGAGTCCCTGGCGAATCGTTTTCATTCAGTTCTGCCAACAATCTAATGCATAGTTGGCTAAGAGAAACACATATGTGAGTATGAAAATGAAAGCATTTTATATTTTGTGTCTATTAAGTGTGAAAAGTACGACTGGTGCAACAACTGAACTATTTCTTATTAAATAAAGCAAAAAAACATTTTTTTTTTTCGTAAAAAGAACTCAAATATGTATAATGCCAGAGATCAAAATATATTAATTGTCAGTTTACATTTTGGACAATGCTCGAAATTTATATACAGATTAAAATAAAACAAAAATACATGTTTAATATTTTGGTTGTTGGCGACTTAGATATAGTCTGGATCTTGTTACTTTATAGCATAACGGTGTAACCTGACCATTCCCCCGCCCCTACTACTACGTAATATGCCAGTGGATTATAGTAATTTTCTAGTTGTGAAGCTAATTTTTCTTTAGCGAACATTGTTTCGAATTTCGATACTGACAAATGCTAGTCTGTAACTAGCAGGTACTTTCTAACTGTTATGTTGACAACCTTTCAAACGAAAGTTACTAGCGAGTGTTATTTGAAATTAGAACATCATTTTATTAATAATTAATAATATTAATATTAATAAGCAGGGAAAGGATTTATATGTAAATACATATTTACTTATAAAGCTAATATAATTTATATTTTGCATTATCTTTATGTTTCACAATGTGTAGGGTTGAAAAATCCTACTTTTATTTTCCATATTTTTCCATATTTTAGAGTTTAGTACATATTTTCGTTAATTTCCATATATTTTCCATATTTCATATAAAACAGTCCATATTATATTAGGTTTAACAATAAAACAAAACAAAATTCCATTAACTTTTAAAAATACATTTCAACAATAGAGATTTAAACACATGTTCAGTAATCCCTTTAACATCAGAGTTATTTGAAAATTAGCAGTCCTATCAACAATGGGAAAGTAAGTTACAAAACTGTATTAATTTAATTTAAAATTTTTAACAGACTTCAGTTGTGCAGCTCAACAGTTAAATGCCAGTCAGAGTACACATAGGTTCAGTTTTGTAAATCATATTATAAAGACGGTAAATATGCCAAAAGTACGTCATTCAGTCAATTTAAAATCAAAACTAACAAGTTACATTTCAGAATTTAAAGAAGATGGTTTATCAACTGACAATAAAATATTATTTTGTAATTTGTGTCAGTGTGCAGTATCATCTACACAAAAGTTCCTGGTGCAACAACACATTACAACTAGTAAACATCAGGCCAACAAACAACTAAATTCCAAGCAGAGACAATTGTTTTTAACACAACCAACAACATCGAATGTAAGATCTGAGTTTAACATCGACCTGTGCCGTTCTCTCATCTCTGCTGATATTCCTCTCTACAAACTAAAGAATAAGGTCTTCAGGGAATTCCTTGAAAAATATACTCAACATACAATCCCGGATGAGTCAACACTTAGGAAGACGTATGCTCCATCCATCTACGATGAGACAATACAGAAGATAAGAGATGAAATTAAAGATAGTTCAATTTGGGTTTCCATTGATGAGACTACCGACAAAGAAGGTAGACTTGTTGGTAATGTAGTTATCGGTTTGTTAAGTGAACAATATTCTGAACGAATTCTTTTACATTGTGATGTTCTAGAAAAGTGCAATAACAAAACTATAGTTAAACTGTTCAACGAAGCTATGGGTATCCTGTGGCCAAAGGGTATTATGTACGATAATGTGTTATTCTTTATTAGCGATGCTGCCCCTTATATGGTCAAAGCTGGACAAGCATTATCTGTTGTATATCCTAAATTGACTCATTTTACTTGTGTGGCGCATGCATTTCATCGTGTGGCAGAAGTGGTCAGAGACAATTTCCCTAAAGTAGATTTGTTGATTTCATCAGTGAAAAAAGTATTTCTCAAAGCTCCCAGTAGAGTTAACGTGTTGAAAGAAATGTACCCTGAAATTCCATTGCCACCAAAGCCAATTTTAACTAGATGGGTACATGGCTAGAAGCAGTTGAATATTATGCCGAACATATAGACTCTATTAACAATGTTCTCCTTGCATTGGACTCTGAAGATGCAGTCTCAATTGATACTGCGAAAACAGTTACCTGTGACATAAGTGTGAAGAATGACTTAGCTCACATTCAGCATACATTTTCATGCATCATAAAAACGCTCAAAAGTCTCCAAAATAGGCACCTTTCACTATCTGAAAGTTTTGAAATTATAAATAGTACTGTGGAACAACTGAATCGTGGTAGAGGTAAAGTTGCAGATGCAGTAAGAGCTAAGGTGGACACTGTACTTTCAAAAAACCCTGGATATGAAGAACTACAAAAGGTTGTTGCTGTGATGAGTGGTGAATCAACAGTGAAGATTAACTTGGACTTATCCCCAGCAGACATTGTGAAATTGAATTATGTACCAGTTACTTCTTGTGACGTCGAACGCTCTTTTAGTCAGTATAAATCTATCCTCAGAGACAATAGAAGAAGATTCACTTTTCAGCACTTGAAAGAAATGTTTGTAACCTATTGTTATGGTAACAGACAATAAAAATTGTGTTTTGTTGAAACTACATTGGAAGATAAGGTACGTCCATTATATTTTTTGTTTAGTTTGATTAAAATGTACCAATATTTAACGTACATAGTCATTTTTTTATAATTTTAAGTCCATATTTAATTCCATATTTTGGTAAAAATCCATATTTAATTCCATATTTTGGTAAAAATAACTACATATATATTTACATATTTCATATATTTTTAGTCCATATAAATCCGTTCCCTGTTAATAAGTAATACATTATTATTTTCAGTTTTAAATTGATATATGGTTTTCGAATTTCATAATAATCATTTCACGTGGTCAAACAAATTACATTCTTAGGTTAATTAAATCTCATAAATCATAAACTGTTTAGTCAAACCAATGAATTTCAAGTTTGGGAGAAAAAATATTTTTATATTAGATCAATTACAAATAAATTGTTATTATTTTTATTTTTATTATTTCCGTACATACATTACAATTTACTTCCTTTGGTGATATCTGGGAATGGGTGGTAACATTGAAAAGACGGACATATTAACTTTTTAGGAACTAATCTTACACGAACTCCATTCTACAGATGCTATCATCTGCTTCCTAATTCAGATTTAAAGAAGCCATATAGTTATGTTTGAGGTTTTAGATTGTATACTAATTGTATTGTACGCAAGAACTAATACGCAGCCTTGTCATTGACCTATTTCTACAGTATCATTTTGTCATAGAATGTATAAATTCTGTAATTGAAATGCTTTTGAAACAACAAAAATTCGGCCTCATCTCACCAAAAATTATTTTGCTATTTCTAATTTCATCGACGCTAAAATAACACAGTAGTTGGTGCAGCGTCGTTAAATAAGTAACTGAAAACCTCTGTACTTCAAAAGATCCTTTAAATAAAAATAACAATCTTCATGTATATTGCAATGATAACCCATTGAGAATTTTTGTCGGACTCCATTGATACAGGTTCAACATGTTGAGTTTCTAAGACAAGACGCGATATCTCATTGGCATTCAATAAACATCCATGTTCAGATGGGATTGAAAGTCATAAGTTGGAATTTACCAAGTAAAGCACACTTGTAAAAAATATCTCGTCTATTCACTCGTTAAGCCGGGTTAAGCATTTCTTTCCCGCTCCACTGAAACAAACATTAGCTCAAACACTCGTAATGCCGCATTTTGACTATTATGACGTGTTGGTCACTGACTGAAGCACCGAACTCTGGGAAAAATTACGTGTTCATAATACGTGTATAAGATATGTATGCAATGTCCGACGATACGATCATATTTCACCATTTTTCGAATCGTTATCTTGACTCCGGCTCAAAGATCGCAGAACTTTGCACTGTCTTTCTCTTCTATTTCAAATTCTGCGCATCTCAACCCCAAGTTATCTGTCGTCTCGTCTTGTGTATTTATGTTCCAACCATAACCTAAATACTCGATCTCAGATCACCGGTACATTGAGTATACCTCATTATAATACTTCCCGATACTCTTCATCATTCACCGTTTCAATTTCTCGTCATTGGTACTTCCTACATCATACCTTAAGGGGCTGTCAGACATTTACTAATTTCGAAATCCTGTTGTCAGCTAGGCTGCTTAGACAGTGAGTTTTCCTAAAATGTAATTTTTTCTAATATTTGATTTTTATTTTTAATATATAAATTTTCTTTATTATTTTAACAATTACTTCAATTCACATGGATTTAATTGTTTGATTCTTAGAATTACATGTAACTAAACTTGTTTTCATTTTATTGTTATTATTATTATTATTATTATTGTTATTATTACTATTAATTGTATATTGTTCCTGTATTTCTGCCATTTTTATATTTACTATTGTTCTTATACTGGTTGAGTGAAAGAGAAGGCTTTATGGCCTTAAGGGTATATGTACGTGAACGACCACAAATATTATGAGAAAATGCAGGCTCTAAATTTCTAAAATTTTATAAGGAAATGAACTCACAATTGGACAAAAATTACAAGGTACCACAACAAGATTTATTAGAACTTAAATATCTGATAAAAGTATAAAAAAGTTTACTAATAATATTTTTTAGTATTTACTTTTTACTTTAAATTTAATTTTCCATAATTTGACAATTTTCACACATATTATTTCATAACTTCACAACAATTAGAGATAGAATTATGAAATTTGGTATACTGATTTAACATACATTTATGCCCATTTCTTTGAAAATAGAAAAATTAGGTCACAAAACATTATGTAAATTTTAATACATTTTATATAGGACAAATAAAAAATTAATTGTGTTAAAATAAAGAACTCTACATGTCTGAGAGTAGTCTACTTTTCAGAAATAACTGTTTATTACATGCAGGAAAAATATTAAAACTGCCAGAGAGACCATAACAATGTTATGGTTACCAATTAATGATGTAACTGCAGAATTTTTTGTGTTTTTTTTCATAGTTTGATAAAACTGGTTTGAAAAATATTATTAGTAACCTTTTTTATAGTTTTATCAGATATTTAAGTTCTAATAAGTCTTGTTGTGGCACCTTGTAATTTTTGTCCAATTGTGAGTTCGTCTTCTTATAAAATTTTATAAATTTAGAGCCTGCATTTACTAATAATATTTTTTAGTATTCACTTTTTACTTTAAATTAAATTTTCCATAATTTGACAATTTTCACACATATTTTTTCATAACTTCACAATCATTAGAGATAGAATTATAAAATTTGGTATACTGATTTAACATGCATTTATGCCCATTTCTATGAAAATAGAAAAATTAGGTCACAAAACATTATGTAAATTTTAATATATTTTATATAGGACAAATAAAAAATTAATTGTATTAAAATAAACAACTCTACATGTCTGAGAGTAGTCTACTTTTCAGAAATAACTGTATATTACATGCAGGAAAAATTTTAAAAATGTCAGAGAGACCATAACGATGTTATGGTTACCAATTAATGATGTAACTGCAGAATTATTTTTGTTTTTTTCATAGTCTGATAAAACTGGTTTGAAAAATATTATTAGTATTCTTTTTATACTTTTATCAGATATTTAAGTTCTAATAAGTCTTGTTGTGGTACCTTGTAAGTTTTGTCCAATTGTGAGTTCATTTTCTTATAAAATGTTATAAATTTAGAGCCTGCATTTTCTGATAATATTTGTGGTCGTTCACTTACATATACCCTTAAGGGGACACACTACTGAGTTTTCGTCAATTTGGTCAATGTTAAAAGTTATTTTTTTTTTACTGATGAACTGTATTGACTAGGAACAAACCCATGCACCATTTCATTGTAGGTAGTCTTAGCATCATTTTAAAAGTTTAAGAAACAAATTATCTTTGTATGAGACCCAGATATTTGTTTACTAAAATTATGGACACTTTTTTATATTTTATTTTTTTCCGAGTACATTTTTCAACATAAAATTTTAAAAATAATTGTGCACATGTAACTCATCAACATCTATTCGATTTTAAAATTTCAAAACCATACATTCAAAATTGTGGAGATTAGAAATCTCAGTAGCGTGTCCCCTTAACTCTGCTAGTAGAAATAAATATACTAAATAAATAAAATAACTGTAGATTCCTTGCTTCAGTACTTCGGAAATTATACATTGCAGAATGATGCGAAACTTTTGACACCCCTTGTAAGTGAACGTGTGGTTTGGTAGAAGGCATCCAGCGTGAACTTGTCTTCTTGATATGTAATACAGACAACAGGAAATTAAAGTTCTAAATGCCGGAGTCTAAATTGGCATTATTATCTGGCAGCGTATTATGCAGCCTGAACTTGTCCGTCATTTATTGAAATGGGAGCAGTGGGCTTTTAAATTGTTTTAACCCCTGTTTGGTTGTTGCACTGAAGCCGTTTTAAGAGGAGAAGGAATCAGATAACACGCAAGAAATTGTTGCATTACTTTGAAGTAGAGAGTCTTAATACAATTTTAAAAGAGAGAACTGTTAACACGCCATGTTACAGTCTATTGATCAAATTCCTGTACACATTTTATACAGTGAGTTCGCCTACGAGATGTTCAGCTCGTCTGGAAGTACGCGCGGGAAACCTTGTGTATGTTTGACTGACGGAAATTAGACATTTTCTGGAGAAGTTTCGCGGCAATTGGAACAGTTTGGCGTGCGTTATGATTGCTGCAGTTAATGATGTTCCTTTCAAGGCGTAGGTGTGTTGCTAACAACTTAAAATTCAGTAAAATACTAGGAAATGCCTTCTTAAATGTTTCGGTTCAATTACAGATTAGTTAGCACTGGAATTTTTGTGTTTTTATTACAAATTATATGTTTTTGTTGTACGTAATGTATTTGTAACTTACTATAAATATAAATTCGATAAGTTAATACTTCGAGGTAAAGGTAAAGGTAAAGGTATCCCCGTAACATGCCATGAAGGCACTTGGGGGGCATGGAGGTAGAGCCCCATTCTTTCCATGACCTTGGCACTAGAATGAGGCCTTTTACCCCCGGGAAAGACCCGGTACTCAATTTTATAGGAGGCTGAGTGAACCTCGGGGCCGTTCTGAAAGTTTGGCAACGAGAAAAAATCCTGTCACCACCTGGGATCGAACCCCGGACCTTCCAGTCCGTAGCCAGCTGCTCTACCAACTGAGCTACCCTGTCGCCTAATATTTCGATGCAATCTATTTAAAAAAAAAAAAAAAAAAAAAAAAAAAAAAAAAAAAAAAAAAAAAAAAAAAAAAAAAAAAAAAAAAAACTTTTGGGTACAATATAATACAATTGGCAGCTGCTCTACCAACTGAGCTACCCGGTCGCCTAATATTTCGATGCATTCTATAAAATGAACGAAATATTAAAAAAAGAGAAACTTTTGGGTACAATATAATACAATTGGCAGTTTTTGTATCGTTATAATTTCAGAAATTGAAACAATTTCAACAAACTTTTATCCATTTGAAATTAAGTAAATGAGATACAATAAGTAATGTATTCCCAGAAATAAAATTTTAGACTTACATCACAATTTCAAGAAACAAAGCTGTTATTCATATATTTTTTTCTAAATTTTAAGTAGATATCTTTCAGCATTTTAATTATACCTTAAAATGAGATGCATATATAAACCATTCTGAATCTTGCGTACACTACTTTTAACACTTGAATACAATTAATTGATTAACTAGTGGACTTACTCGTGTTAATTATGTAAGATTTGTCCGGCTTACAGCTGTTTCAGTGCTTCACGCACCATCCTCAGAGCTTACTAGATTACGGCGTCATCTCGAACTTCTCTGTCTGTTATGTGGGTGTGTTTGATTGTTGAAAGGTGTTGAAGAGTGGAGTAAAATAGTGTGTGTGTACTGAAATTGATCTGTGTGTTGAGACACCTTTCAACAATCAAACACACCCACATAAGAGACAGAGAAGTTCGAGATGACGCCGTGATCTAGTAGGCTCTGAAGATGGTGCGTGAAGCACTGAAACAGCTGTAAGCCGGACAAATCTTACATAATTAACACGAGTAAATCCACTAGTTAATCAATTAAGCATATATAAAATTACATAAAACATAAAATGGTAGCAACTTTTGTAACTTAAATTTTAATATAATTTTTTACTTAGTTATTTAACGATACTGTATCAACTACGAGTTTATTTAGCGTAGATGTAAATGGTGGTAGCGAGATGAGTCCGAGGATTCGCCATAGATTACCTGACATTTGCCTTACAGTTAGGGAAAACCTCGGAAAAATCCAACTAGATAATCAGCCCAACGGGAATCGAACCTGCTTCCGAGCGCAACTCCGGATCGTCAGACAAGCCCTTTCCGACTGAGCTAAGTCTGTGGTTAATTGTGATATGTTGAGAGGAAAAGGAATATGAGGTTTCTTTAATTTCATTAACTTCAGGATTGTTAACAGAAGCGGTGATTTGTCTGTTAGGCCTTCTGTAAAATCAGAATCTGACTCTATACAGGGTGGAAGGGGACCGATGGATAAAAATATAAGAGGTGATTCTACCTGTTAAATATAACGTAACTTTTAGTACACTTTTCCTTCGATGAAGCACCGTTAAGCAAGGAAAAAATAGTCTTTGCCCAATGTTTGCAGCGCTCTATTGCGGTAATGGCCAGAGAGAAATGGCTGATTGCTATACAAGCAGATAGGTGAAAATAATCTGAATAATTCTGTAGCCCTTTGGAAAAGTGACACAAGTCAAAAATGTTAGTTTTATAGGAAAAGGAAAAAAAAAAACTGTCTTCACACTGGTTTATGTCGATTTGATTTTCTTCTGTATGAATTATTCTAATGGGGGAAATACTTATGTCCCTTTTTCCAAGCGAGCAGATGTTCCGTAAATTGTCAATAAATTAATAAAACATGTTTATGGAAACTGACTTATGCCACTTTTTCCCAAACATTGCAGAGTTAATGTCTTGAGTTTTTTTTTTTTTTTTTTTTTGCAAATTAAACCGTTTAGCCATGAATTTAAATTGAATAATTGCGAAAATCGTTAAAATAAATCTTGCAACAGCAGAGGGGGAGGGTAAGGTCAGGGATGAGTGGCCGTGATTGCTAGAGTTATTGCAGCAGCCATGATATTGCCAAATGCTTCATAGAAACATAACGATTTCCTCTAAAACGGTGAATGTTAAAAAAAAACTTATTTAGATTTTTTAAACCTCTCTTCATGCTCTATTACCAGTTTCATTTTGGTGCAATGATTACCTCCCACTCTATACGGTATATAAATTCCAATAGAAAGAGTTTGATAGTAATTTTGTGAAATTTAAATTGAGAATATTGTGAAATATTTGCTTTGACGTTACATCCACAAGAAAGTCTTTGATTAAATATTTTTTTTAAATCGAAATTTGGAGTCAATTTTACGACCAATCACAAACTTTTCAAAGAAAACCACTTCTATCATTTTTTTTTTCAGTTTTTACTTAAATATGAAAATTCTAAATAGTGATGATAATAAATTTGTAGTTAATTTTTCTCTAAATTTGGAAATTGATTGCACATGATCATTTTAAAGAATGATATATATATATATATATATATATATATATATATATATTTGTCTTTAGTTTTCTTATCACAACAATTATTTAATCAATTCGCTTCAGAAATCGAAATTTATTATCCGTTTTAAAATTGTTCTTTACAGTTTCAGTGTACTAAATTTAACACTTTTTTTTTCTAATTTCGTGTACTATTAAATGTGGAGAATGGAGAAATATACATAACTCAGAACTGTATGAATCCAATACCAAAAAGATCTAGAAATCACAACAGCTGGCTTCCCAGTTGGCGAACTCACTGTATAAAGACTTAACTCACTTTAGACTTGAAGTATGAAACGAGTTATCTGGTTCTTACGTAACATATCTAGATTACGATTTCAGACACCTTCATAATATCATAGACTGTAATTTAGAATCGATTCCCACTAAAATTTTGTATCCTTATGCAATCAACTGTGAATGTCTCTCCTATATAATAATAATTACTATTGGACGTCATGATCGTCATAGCGTTTGGAATGACCTGCTATACGGGCGTTGGCTCGCTGATGGAGTCAGGCAGACACACAAAGCTATATACCAGACAGCGTGTAAAGCGAGAAGGAAAATTAATGCATTGATTAATTTCTTCTCCTATTATACAGCGCATAGTCGCTAAAGAAAGAGGAAGAAAGACAGCTGAAGTTGTTTGGGGTATTGCCCCTCCTCTTTTTTCTCTGTTTGTCCCGCTCTTCTCCATTATTTATTCTTTCCTTTCTCCTCTCCGTGCTCCCTTTTACTTACCATTAAGACTTCATTAGATTCTGATAAATTAATTATTACTTTTGATTGAGCCCTACCACAATATATTATGACGACACAACTGTAAGCGTATTTTCGTGTGAACGTTCCATTTTCAAAGGGTGAGAGCAAAGTGGTTTGAAGTCTGTGTCTGACTGTCTCTGTAACAGAGGGAAATGAGACGAATATAACGATGTTGCACACGGAAACATAAAGACTGGGGGTGTGCTTCTGCTATAGGGAGTTTCAAAACAGTTGAGTCGGTCAGAAGTTGTCCTCAAGGGCGTAGCAATTTGCATACTTGTCAGCGGCCAAACCGATAATTAAATACTAAAGGCGGGTTCACAATAAACAGGGAACGGAAACGACAACGAGAACGGAAATAATGTTAAAATAACTATATTTAATGTGAGTATTCACAATAGTTAATTGTGAATGCTGTCATTTAAAAACATTTATTTTAAAAATATTTCCGTTCTCGTTCTCTTTGTCGTTCCCGTTCCCGGTTTATTGTGAACCAGCCTTTAATCATGAACGTAACGATTCCACGTACTGGGGCCTATTTCGCGAAAGCATAAATTACAAGTGTGCAAATTTACAGAAAGCAGACTTTATAGCTACAAATTACAATAAAATATGTTTGGCAAATCATTTTAAAATATTCCTGTAATTGTAACAGTGATATATAAAATTTAAAAAGGCATATGACTCTGTTAAGAGAGAAGTTTTGTATGATATTATTATTGAATTTGGTATTCCCAAGAAACTAGTTCGATTAATTAAAAAGTGTCTCAGTGAAACGTACAGCAGAGTTCGTATAGGTCAGTTTCTGTCAGATGCGTTTCCAATTCACTGCGGGCTAAAGCAAGGAGATGCACTATCACCTTTACTTTATAACTTTGCTCTAGAGTATGCCATTTGGAAAGTCCAGGATAACAGAGAGGGTTTGGAATTGAACGGGTTACATTAGCTGCTTGTCTATGCGGATGATGTGAATATGTTACGAGAAAATCCACAAACTATTAAGGAAAGCACGCAAGCAAAGATATAGATTTGGTTAGAAATACAGATATGTTATGATATTAAGGAAAACATTGGAATTTTACTTGAAGCAAGCAAAGAGAGATATTTGGGTAGAGATATAGATACGTTAGGAGAAAATCCACAAACTATTATTAGGGAAAACACGGAAATTTTACTTGAAGCAAACAAAGAGATACATTTGGAAGTAAATCCCGGAAAGACAAAGTATATGATCATATCTCGTGATCAGAACATGGCACGAAATGGAAATATAAAAATTGGAAATTTATCTTTGAAAATGTGGAAAAATTCAAATATTTTGGAGTAACAGTAACAAATATTAATGACACTCTGGAGAAAGTTAAATGCAGAATAAATATGAGAAACGCCTCATTTCGAGATCTATCGATCCCCATAGTTTATCGCAGAGGTCCTGAACGGCCCTGAAGCTATATCATCTTTTTATTTATAGTGATTTTTATGAAAACATTTCAACATAGTTAAATTGTAAATTTGTTGAATATTATGAAGAAATCAAATATATTGGGTAGCCAACAGATTTTGGCAAACGAATTTTAATTATTCTTTTTTGAAACAGGCAACGGAATAATATGTGATTTAGCACTTACTCTCCATCTAGATCTAATAATACCGTATCAAAGTGTAGACTCAAATATAGCTAAATATACTATTCTTAAAATGCGAATGGCCAAATAATTTTGGATAATGACAAATTTATAAATAGTTTTACGAAGCCTTTTACATAAGTAAGCTATATAATAGACTGTTTCAACTTATCCTGATATCTTTCATATATATTATTTTAATGTGCCGAAGTACATATGATGTTTCCATGCAGATATTTTGCGTCATCATACGACTTACTCCGTCGGATCCCGGCCAACTAGTCACTCATATCGAGTGCACCTCAGCACATGTGTGGACTTCGGTCCTGCGTTCATAGACATCTATGACGTAGTGCAGAGGTCGGCCACTAGAGGGAACCCAAGAGTTGGAGCTTAATCTGAGACGATTCTGACCGGCGTCGGAGTTGTATCCGGTGTGGCTTAGTGGATAAAGCATCAGCACGTAGAGCTGAAAACCCAGGTTCAAATCCCGGCGCCGGAGAGAATTTTTCTCCATTCCATTACTCTTTCATCGTCTGATATCTTTCGTCTAATAGGCCTACTATACCCTTACAGTCACAATTCAATAGTTTCGGTCGGAAGTTAGATACAGAATTACCTTCAGAAATGAACAGTTGAGCTTTATGGCACATTCTATAGCAGGAAAAGGCAAATGCATCGAGAAATTAATATGGATTATTTCTGAGTGCTATTAGTACCGCTGCTACTGCCTGAAGTTTAAATAGAAAGCAAGAGACTTGTATCACATCAAAGCAGACCGAACAAAGAGAGAAATAATAAAAGAGATTGAGGGATAGCGGGGGAGGGGTGGAAGAGTTGTGCAAGGCCTACGTATAAAATGTCAGCCAGGAAGAGAGAGTGAGAAGGAATGGGGGTGGGAAAGGGTGGTTTAGAAATTTGATGAAATCACTAATGGTTTTTAAAGGGTTGGGGGAAGCTTTACATTGTTTTGTTCCAACCTTTTCCTACATATATTTTTATTATTTTTTGTAAATATATAAATGCGAAATGAAAATTTAATTTTGCCATGTCAAATTACTGTTCGAAAAGAATATTCTAACAAGTTTTAATTGGTAGAAAACGGTATTCTATAGATCATTTTTGTGTAACACAAGGAAAAAAACACAATAAAATTGTTGCTTGTCGGAAATGCTATTACATTTATTTAAAGTCTCTAACTGCAAGTATTTCATTAAAATTAATTTAAGTAACAATTTTGTGCGTTGTGAGTTGTTAAATTGGGATTCTTAAATTATTTTTGGTATTTTGAGCAATAATTTCATGTGGAATTGGAAAAAAAATTTAGTTTTCATTAGTCTTGTTACCTATGTAACAAAGAAGACTTTGAAGGTTTAATAAAGCAAATGATTGTTACTCTCGTATGGCATTCGGTACATACCATCCATTGCCAGCTATTCTCCCTCTTGTTCCGTAATTCGCTTTGTATGAGTCACAAATATTGACATTTTCAGCATACCCAGATATTGTTTCAAATGTTCATAACAAGTAATAACTTTTTATCATTTCTATTCCATTTATGTAATTCACTATCGAAATATAACGAATACGTATGAGTGAAGAAAGGATTTTATTGGCGGATGAGTCCATACTCAAGTGAAAGAAGAAAAAAAGTAAATAGGACGGATATGTCATATAAATACTTTCATTAGTATTGACCAAGTTGTTTGAAATAACTTTATTCATCATAATTTCCCATAATTTTTCTCTACTGACCATATCAAAAGCTTTCTTAAAGTCTATAAAGTATAAAACATTACAATTGAATGGATACGAGTAAGGATGGTTGAGGAATCGGCTTCTAATTGATTATTGTGTGAGTATTGAATAGTTAAGTTGATTTATTGTTTTGGGTAAATTTGTGGGCGAATTGATTTGTGTTGTGAGTAATGAATGTATGTATGTATGTATGTATGTATGTATGTATGTATGTATGTACTGGGTATGTATGTATTTTTAAGCCCTCTCTACAAGCATTTTCCATTACTACATACTAATATATTACACATAATATTGCTAACTCTTCCGAATACAATGTATACATATTATTGTTAGCCTATTTACTTTCCCTAAATTTACTATTTACAACGTGTTAACATCTATGCTACTGTTCAATCTTTTAAATACATTGTAGAACACTATTTTAGAGCCTATTCTGTTTTTCTGTTTACAAATTTACAAAATCAATACTATTTTTAATTCTTTTAAATACTATGTTTAGAAGTATACTATTTAACAGATTAACCTATTTTCCTTAAATTTACTATTTACAACGTGTTAACATCTATGCTACTGTTGAATCTTTTAAATACATTGTACAACAGTATTTGAGAGTATATTCTGTTTTTCTATTTACAAATAAAAATAAATAAATAAAATAAAATGAAAAAAAATCAATACTATTGTTAATTCTTTTAAACTATGTTTAGAGGTATACTATTTATCAAATTAACCTTTTTTCCTTGAATTTATTACTGTATTTACAATGTGTATGTATGTATATGTATGTATGTATGTATGTATGTATGTATGTATGTATGTATTATATTTATTTATTTATTTTATTTTGCTCGGTTATTTAACGACGCTGTATCAACTAGGAGGTTATTTAGTTTCGATGGGATTGGTGATAGCAAGATGATATTTGGCAAGATGAGGCCGAGGATTCGCCATAGATCACCTAAAATTTGCCTTATGGTTGGGGGAAACCTCGGAAAAAACCCAACCAAGTAATCAGCCCAAGCGAAAATCGAACCCGCGCCCGGCAGGGTCGGCAGTCAAGAGCCTTAGCCGACTTAGCTACGCCGGTGGCATGTATGTATATATGTATATATGTATGTATGTATGTATGTATGTATGTATGCATGCTGATAAGAATTCTTGGTTGCTCACGAGGAAACGAGCGAAAGGAATGAGACCTGCATGAATATGGTTGCTGATTATGATAAATATCAATGAAATAAACATCCCTACAGCCAGTTTATTGTTCACGTCGAAAACACTAGTAACATTATATCTATGGATATTAAAGGATACTGATTATTTTAAGTTAACTATTATTATTGCATAATCTAGTAGAAATTGCAATTTTAGACTATTAATAAATTAGCTTCTCACTTTCTAAGAACATGAGCAATGTCCAACAACTAATGAAGTTTCCATACTTGTTCATGAACAGTATCGCTATTGTGTCACATAGTGTAAGCATTCATATCACTAACGTAGCCTAATTCACCTGCCATTTCATCCCGTGCTATTCATCTCGCGAGGAAAAACAATTTAACTAGAATTGGAGAAATGGAAGGTAGAGTAGATGGATGGGTCTATATAGTTTTGGGTTGGTTTTGATTGATTGATTGATATTTTGAATGTATATTTGTTTGGTTGATTAATAAATGGCTGATTTAATGATTTAATGCCTACGTTTTGTTTGATGGATATGTGTGATTTTTGTATGATGAAGAGCTGGACAAATGGGTTAAGAACAAAAGAATGACAAAAGAAGGCTTAGGATGAGAATCGTAATGCAAATAGGAAGAACAGAGAAATGCTAGCTAAAGACACAACTGGTCAGAGAGATCGGTATATTCTAATATACCAAGGAATGTAGATGCAAGCACGTTTAATATATCAGGATTTTAATCCGCATGGCTTTGTACATTACTACCGATTATTAAATACCTTGTAATACCACAAAGAAGTTTCATTAAAAGCGGATAAAAATTACAGCAAATGATTTCGATCAGATGAAAAGACATACGTACAGTTAAGTGTAGACAACAGTCCAAGAATCAACAGACGCACAAAGGACTAACAAATGAAAGGCGGTGAGGGGGAGGTTTGTTTGTTATGCACCATCTGAAACTGAGATATATCACAAGAGAGAAAGAGGAGACGACCAAAAGGAGAGATGTATATATCCGAAACATCTCATTTTCTTTTTTCCTCGGAAATATTCACTTGTTTTGATTTATTGTGTTTCTTTATACTTTGTAATGTTTACAGTGTTTTAGGATGAAAAGATGATGTTCACAAAGATTGGTATGGAAGAATGAAACTGCTGAAAGAGAGGGGATTGTGTGTGATGGCGGGATGAGTTGGAGGAGGGGAGGGAAATCTTCTTTTCCTCAAACGGAATGGGAAGTGTTGGAAGAAGGATGGGAGTAGGAAGAGATATTTGAAGATGCGATTTAGCGAGTAATTGGGAGCCAAACCTCCGATCTCTACGGCTTGCTTCACGCAGACAGTTAATTAAAATAGGAAAACGCCGCCGCTACTTTCCCGTCCCGGGTGCAACAGTGCCCTAAGGGAAATCTATACTAACTCAGCAGCAAAAGACAATTTTAAATACAGTCTCTCATTTGAGTTCTCTTTTCACCTTCAGTACACTGCTCCATCGACATAGGAAGAAGCCAATGTCTACCTACTTGGATATAGGGGAAAGTCGGGTAGTATCGGACATCGGGTAATATCGGACAATGAGTTTCTTTCGTCTACCACACGATGGTAGTACCTGATTGACATGGTTACGTTTCTGTGATGTCGCATAGAGAAACGTAACCATGTCATTCAGGTACTACCATATGGTGGTAGATGAAAGAAACGCACTGTCCGATACTACCCGATGTCCGATACTACCCGACTCTCCCCTAACACCGAGCAAGTTCACCGCAACCGGCAAGCATCGTGGTTAGGTACAGTTTGAAAATCCAGGAATGTTACTGTTGTTTAGTCAACTGTCCGAATACAGGTTTGAACCTCATAAGTAGACTGTGGATGCGGGATGACTTATCCTAGAATGTAAGTGCACATTTGAATCCTATAGATTCAAAATCCCCTATATCCATTATCACAAACTGAAGGATTTTGACAGTAACTAGTGAAAAATTGAGGGAATTTTCTACCTGATAGTGATTTTTAACAAACCTTTTGCTTTAAATTTAGTGGCTTTTTTTAATTCAAACTGTATAAATCATTAGAATTCATTCTCTGCAAGCAATATGTGGGCATAATTCAATTATGAACAAAATGGTCTTTAGGGGGTTTTGAATCTAGAGGATTAATTTATTATAGGCTATGTTAAATTTTTTTCATTCAGACCATTCGCTGAACAGGTTTTAAACGCAAACAGACGACGTCAACATGCTACTGCAACTCCGTACAGTCAGAAGGAAAAGAAAAATAAAGTACTGTAGTACTGTAGTACATACCTTGCAAGGTTCAGTCCTCGTCATCATTGATGCAATTACCAGTGTTGCAGTAAACGCCGATATATTCTCGTAAGTTGTCGAAGCTGAATCGTCTTCGCCTATCGCTTAAACAGTTTCTGTATCGAGAGAATTTCTGGAGAAAACCTCTAAAATGGGGATCACTCAATTTCTTTAGAGGAATATTTGTACTGAGCATCATGTTGCACGTGTCGTTAGACCCGCATGATGATGATGATGATGATGATGTAGATGGTTCCTCAGATTTCATTTCAACTCATTTCCTGTGCGATGTACTGTTGCAATGTTTCTCTATAGCCTGAGTTGTTCTGGTTTTTATTTCAATTTTACATACATTACACACGATATTGTCTTCGTTAATACATAAAATGTCACTCTTATACTTCTTAATTGCATTTGTATCTCTGAGTGAATTTAACGTTTTGCCAATATGAATGGATCAGCACAACATATTCAACGCGTACTAAATACTTGAGCAGGATAACACAACTGCACGCATTGCGTTGCAATTTTACTATGAACAGATCGGGGTTCATTCGTTCTGTACGCTGCTGTACTGGCCAGGTACACAAAAGACGGACGGCGCGGCACGTGCCATATACTCTGATACGAAACCACTTCACTTTTCCTTAAGTCATTCCGCATCCACTGTCTACTCATAAGTAACACCAACAAGGCATCACTTATGAGGGAACTAAGTCAAGAGATAATGGGGTAGAGTACCCAGTTTCTTTTCCCCTCCAATGCATACATCGCCGATTAGCTACATATTCCACTAATCAGACTTCAGATGCATACAAACAATGTTTTTCCTCTGAAACATATCGTAAAGTGATATGTACTGCTTGATGATATTCGATCAGTTAGAAACTCAATCAGAGGTACGAGGAATATTATGGGCAGTAAATAATCAATCATACGGGAATGGATATTTAAGAATTGTTAATTTACAAACTGTTACGGGAAACACGGGAATTTTTCTTGATGGAAATAAAGAGATTGGTTTGGAAGTAAATCCCGAAAAGACAAAGTATATGATTATGTCTCGTGACCAGGATATTGCACGAAATGAAAATATAACAATTGGAAATTTATCCTTTGAAGAGGTGAAAAAAAAAATCAAATACCTTGGAGTAACAGTAACAAATATAAAAGACGCTCGGGAGGAAATTAAAAGCAGAATAAATATGGTAAATACCTGTTATTGTTCGGCTGAGAAGCTTTTATAATCCAATCTGCTCTAAAAAAAAAACAATTTATAAAACAGTTATATTACCGGTTGTTCCGTATGGTTGTGAAACTTGGACTCTCACTTTGAGAGAGGAACATAGGTTAAGGGTGTTTGAGTATAAGGTGCTTAGAATAATATTTGGGACTAAGAGCGATGAAGTTACAGGAGAATGGAGGAACAACACAGAGCTGCACGCATTGTATTCTTCACTTGACATAATTAGGAATATTAAATCCAGACGTTTGAGATGGGCAGGGCATGTAGCACATATGGTCGAATCCAGAAATGCATATAGAGTGTTAGTTGGGAGACCGGATGGATAAAGACCTTTGGGGAGGCCGAGACATAGATGGGAGGATAATATTAAAATGGATTTGAGAGAGATGGGATATGATGGTAGAGACTGGATTAATCTTGCACAGGATAGGAACCGATGGCGGACTTATGTGAGGGCGGCAATGAACCTGCGGGTTCCTTAAAAGGCACATGTAAGTAAGTAAGTAAGTAAGTAATGATTACTTTACTTACTGGAATTAGCGGGTTCGAGGATGATCGATTTTAAGGGCGTTGAAAGCCTTACAGTGACTTATTTTGGAATGGGAGCAAAGATGAGAGTCTTATATATAGCATATAAGAGGATCTTGTGTCTGAAGTACATGAAGAAATTTGCTGGCCACTCACTTCTCATCTCCTTCAAAATTTGAAGCTAACGCGAAGGGGTTGTATCAGTGACCAAAAAGCGAGCGGGTACTTTCACCCTCAACTCCAAATCAAACCTTGTGTATAGCCGCCCTTAAGTTACAAGTCTTCTTATATAACATTTTCAGTTAACGTAAGACTAGGCGCTTAGTCCGTTCTCGCCCTCAAGTGTTGTATGTTTCTGTGTTCTCGGTTTGCATTTCGCTTTGCTTTGCATTGGCTTTCAAACTTCGGGAGAAACAAAATGAGCCGAGACTCATTCAAGTGTAGCTTAAAGTGTGAATAATTTGAATTTAGACGATTCACTGACTTCATTTCGAATGTAAGTTTAAAAGCGTTGGCGGCATAGTCCTAAGGATAAGACGGCGCGCGGTATCCTGAGGAATGGATCGGTGGAGGGGGAGCAGAAGAAACAAATAGAGAGAAAATTTGAAGAAATGAGGCAAAACAATGAACAAAGTTAATCTCTCTCTTTCTCCGCTTAAAGTTCGGAGATGCAGAAAAGATTGTTACGCGTATTTGGAAGAGGGGGGTGTGATAATGAAGAAAAATAAGTCAAAGGGGCCGCGATTCTTGTGTTACATGTGCGAATGGGCGCCTATAATTAATAGAAACACGGGGGATGATTCAGAGACAAATTGTTTTACACCGCTCGCAGGGGTGAAGGTAATTATATGCTTTACTATGAACAGCGTTTGCAACCGTCAAATAGAATAACATACACTCACTAGCCATCTCTTCCACATCCTTCACTCTTCAAACATGTGACGGTGAAACCAATGCGGTGAGTGAATTGCGACCATTCACGGAACAGTTGAAGTGCGTTCTTTGTTGTTATTCACCGCCAGCATAATCACTACTACAACCATGTTCTACGCCGATTTTCCATTATTTCACGTAAAACTTCTAAACAAGCGTTCTTATTGGTTGAATACAATAACGTTTTCGTCATTGTTTAACTCTTGTACATATTTTATAATGGGCTGTAAGAATATGTAAAATTTCAAGCAATCATATCTCTGTATCACAGCGATATTATCGTTTCAAATTATCGATTTTATTTTATCGTTATTGCTTGGCAATTGTTTCCTCCCATGTAGATAATTCCGAAGGCTATGTTTTGTACGTAAAACTAATACTTTCAGAATGGAGGAAGGTTAAAAGAGTTACGATTAGGTCACTGTCTTCATCACATCGCATAATACTACTTCGTGAATTGGTTTTTTAGGTTCAAGGTTGGTAGCTATCACCTTTGATTGGTTCCTAACCATATATTGTTTTGATCATACCATTCATGCATTCATTTATCTTCTTCTTCTTCTTCTCTTCAGCTTCACATCTAAATAGTGAAGAATCGGTAGAACGGAGAAAAATTCTCTCCGGCACCGTGACTCGAACCCGGGTTTCCAGCTTTACGTGCTGGCACTTAATCCACTAAGTCACACCGGATTCAAGTTCTGGTGTTTAAGAACTTAAAATGAGAGGGATTTAATCCGGCAATTGTATATGATTGTTATAGTTGCTTTTGCAGCTATACGACTCAAATAGGCTGTTATCAGATTGTTGCTGAATATTGAATTGCATGCATTATAGGGCAGAATAATTTATATTTAAGTGTTCAGAATAAAAACTATTATTTCATTCCACAAATTTCTGAAAAAAAATATTAGTGTTGTTGTTGGATTTAATCTATTAATCTAATCGATTAATCGGTCAGTTTATGTTGTAAAATTAATGGATCAAAATTATTTAATTGATTAATCGAGTCGATTAAAATTAATCTGTTGTAGTTGATATTAATTATTATTTTGTTAATACAAACTCATACTAAAAATTCCGACAATATTTCTCTCTCTGAAATTGCTTACTTAAAAGCACAATAGTACTGTTAATATCTAACTCTAAACCAGGTAGCGTAGAGAAGATCTTCGCACAAACACTTCAGAAAGAGATGGAGATATGAGGACAGTGACCTAGTCTGCCTCTATTGAAAGTTGAAACACAATGCGAAACCCTTATTAAGTTTTATGGTTTTCCAAGAAAACTTCCACCATGTTGCCAGCTGATCTTCCTAGCATATGAAATACATACTTTCCTGGGATTCGTCCCCCTCATCCCTTATAAAATAGTCATGTCTACACTGTGTGCATGTGAGAGCGTAACTACCTTCTTCTCTTTCGATTCTTCTGGTTCAACCGCTGTATTTTTGCAGGAGTTGCAGTTTCTGTACTGAGTTTGTATACGAAGATTGTGTGTTTAGTTTGATAAAGAAAAGAAATCAGTTTTCTGTGGTTTGTAAAAAGTGTAAATTCCATTATGTCATATGACAATTTGAGAGGTAAACTCGATGAAATGTTTGGATTTAAATTGAACGATCGTGGAGAAGTGTTCGACAGAAAAAAAAAATTCGTGTTTAGTGATGCAGGAAATATTGTTACTAAACGTAGAGCGGCACTTAATTCGGAGCATGAGAATGCACCCACATGTTTAAAATCATGGATGAAGCAGTATTAACTAGATGAGTCTTCATACTTTTTGTTATTTGTGTTTGTCTCAAAAATTTCCGGAGAAATTGACACAGTAAATTGTAAGCCTCATAATAAATATGTTAATAAGTAATTAAAATAGTTGTTTTGTAATATAACGATACAATATGTACAGATATACAACATTTAATACTTATGCTTATCACCGAACGCAAGTTAAATTTAACAATAATTATGTATTAATAGTACATTATGCAACGAGCCTATAATGGTAGTAATTAAGACGCGAGTATGTTTATGAAACGAGCGCAAGCCAGTTTCATAATTTTCATACGAGCGTCTTAATTACCATTATAGTCAAGTTTCATACGATTTTTTATGCTCGACCATATTTCTAACTTGAAATTTAGAAGTATTCATCTTATTCTTATCTGACTGAGGAGCAGAACTGACCTTGTGTAATACCTCGTAAATTGTGAGATGTGCGCAGACGCGAAAGTATTGATTTTTTCCGAGAAACAAATGTTGACATTGACCTTGATATAATCTAGAGAGTAAAATAAACATTAATCTTGATATAACCTTGAAATTGAATTAGACACGGAAAAACGAGATGACAAATTGAATTTATTTGAATATTATTTACAATTAACGCTAATTATTAATCTAATCTCGCGCTAATTATTAATCTAATCTTGCGCTAGTTGTCTTTCGATTGCATATCCGAGAATAATCGATACTTGCGCATTCATATTGCTACAATGGTATTTTTTGATTGGTGGAACACCTGAACTTTAATGAATAGGTGTACTTTAATGAGGTCCATTAAAGGGCTGCTACCAGGTGTATAATTACTACATTTCAGCATGGTCGAGCATAATAGTACATTATGCAACGAGCCTATAATGAAGGTAATTAAGAAGCGAGTATGGATATTTATGAAACGAGCGCAAGCGACATTCATAATTTTCATACGAGCTTCTTAATTACCATTATAGGCGAGTTTCATACGACTTTTTATGCTCGACCATATTTCTAACTTGATATTATTAATTTTCTTTGTATCTGACATTGACCAATGTCCCGTATGTTGTGAGATGTGCGCAGACGCGAAAGTATTGATTTTTTCCGAGGAACAGATGTTCACATTGACCTTGCTAAGCCATAAGAACCTACAGAGATTACATTGAAATTAAATTAGACATTGAAAAACGAGATGACAAATTGAATTTATTTGTATATTATTTACAATTAACGCTAATTATTATAGTAACAGAACATAACCTTCTGCGACAGTATTGGATTTCCAGCCTCCGCGACTTTTCGCTAATTGTCTTTCGATTGCATATCCGAGAATAATCGATACTTGCGGTTTTATAACGGTAGAAAGCTGACCTGTCATTGGCTGAACAGTTGTAACCTGAGTCGTCATTGGCTGAAAGACCTGACCTTTAATGAGTAGGTGTACTTTAATGACATGCATTAAAGGTCTGCTACCAGGTGTATAATTACTACATTTCGGCTTGGTCGAGCATAAAGTATATTAAAACATTTTTTTCAACTCGATTAAAACTCCAAATAGTTAATCGATTAAATATTTTGATCGATCAACAGCACTAATATGTATATAATTATTACATTAAAGATGGATCTGAAACTTGGGTCCTAACGAAGGTCAGAAAATGATTTACCAATCAGAACAAATTCAACTGAAATAGTGAAAGAAGAACAAGAGGAAGACTAAGCTCAGAAAGAAAGATTGTATAATTGACTGTGGGCTACATAACTCAAGACGAATTTACCTGGGGGTTCCTAGCAAATGACAGAGAACCCTGGAGGGTGCTTAAGAGACGGAGGGGTATGGCCCAAAGTAGACTGTTGTGCTAGTGATGATGATATGGTGATGATGATTACTATCAAGCCTATATAAACGTAACATGTAGTAGTTATTAGCACGTTTTGTTTGTTGAATGATTAGAAACTAGAATTGATTACAGAGCACGCGTAGATATCGTACGACTAGTTACGAGTGCACGTGGATGACAACAATACGAATGAAGAGGGAACCTTGTAACGGAAATGGTGAAGCACCGAATTCCACAAAACACAATTACGTCGACAATTCTTTTCCTTGAGGAGGTTTTTGTGGGCTCTTCTGTTGACAATTCCTAGCCACAAACTTTTTCACGCGGCATCTGGTAGACTGAAATGTATTCAAACAGGAAACGGACGTAATAGAGAACGACAAGCACTGCCTTTGTGTCAACGTTATCAGAGAGATGTGTGCGTAAAACAATGGGAACAAGTGAGCGAGCAAGGAGATGAGATGGTGGTGCCCTCATGAGTGGAACAATGCCACTAACGTGATTGAGTGTGTGAAAAACATACTTGAGATTTTATAATTTTTTTTTTCTTATCCTCTCTCCATCTGAATCAAAACCTTGCGTCACTATTGTAATTGATTTAGGGCTTCGAACCACGACTACGAGTATCTATATCCTGCGGGTGTTGCGTTGAAACGTAATCAGAGAAGGAAATAGAATACCAGACGTTGCTATCGGCCGTGTTCATCATTTTCGAATGAGAACCGCTTTGTGAGTTTCATTTGTTAAATTGAAGACCCTGGCATTGTAGTAGTGTTGTCACACGGTTGCCTGAACAAAATACTTCACACTCATAAACAGTAATTTAATTCCTGTACAAAAAAGTAGCTTGTTTTATATTGGCTCAGGAAGTGGCTGAAAAAGGGCTGAAATGTTCTGATTTCCCGTCCCAGAAGTGTGTAAGACTCATAATATCCAGTTTCACATACAATAAACGATGTCATAAAGATGACAGTCTCTCAGTGTACAGTTTTCGTATTCCGAAACAATTTATAGACGCTGTTATTCCCGGCGTGACTCCTCCTCTTTGCTTACGTCTTAGAAAGTGAAGGCTCTATAAAGTCTAGGTAGGTAGTAATCGTTCGCCATTTTTGTTCTTACGTTGCCGAGCTACCATACGAGGAATCTATTTGCCACACCGTTAAACATTATCATGTCGTAGCTCCTATGATAATAAATCAAACGCACTGTAATTCAGCAAATAATTGAGCGACAAATAACGTCTTCGTGTGCTTTCTGCGAACGCCAACGAAAGAGCCAAAATGGCGGGCAATTATATTAAGTATATATCGAGCCTTAAGAAATGAATAACGTCTTCATCAGCGAATCACAAGACGCACACGTTTAAATGTAGCCGACCTGCAACGCGATTGGCTGCCGGAAATTAGAGCGACGGGACTATAGTTTTTCATATTATAAGTACACCTACACATCTATCTGTATTACGTAACCACATTCTAACACTGTACTTCACATTTGGTTTACGTTACCTTACTCACTCACTCACTCACCCACAAACACACTCACTCACTCACTCACTCACTCATTCACTCACTCACTCACTCACTCACTCACTCACTCACTCACTCACTCACTCAGATTTATAAATATGAGTTTTTAGGTTATATTCCTCTTCTCCGAAATATATTTGGTTATATACCACAAACTTCCACTATATCTGAGGATTGGAAAATGGGTAATACTAATCTTCAAGAAAGGTAATAAACAAAACCCAGTAAATTACAGAGGCATGAAGACTTCACGGAGACAGTGTTGCCTCCAACACCGAAGGAAAACAGTGCCAAAAAATGTAATGAGTTCAAGACTATCAACTTGATATCGCACTCGGCGAAGATTCTTCTGTGAATACTGAATCGACGTTTATGTATTAAGATGGAAAGGGAGTTAGAAGAGGAGCAATTTGGCTTCTGGAAGGGAAAAGATACGAGCGAGAATCATTGTTTCCTTCTTTTGTAATTTAACTCTCAAATACAGTGAATTTAAAAGTCATATTGAGGTTAATATTTCATATAAGTTGAAAATATAATAAATAATTGTTTTTAATTTCATTCAGCAACTTATCGAATTAGTACAGAAAACAATTTCTGTTTTTAAATTTCACATCATTTTATCCACAAATATTTTCGATTTTTAAAAAATCATCATCAGGTGGAGATACAAAATAGACCAATTGAACATAGGTGAAGTACAAAAATATATAAATATACACACATATTAATAAAAGTGTTTAAAAACAACATCACATAAAATTTGTTTCCAAAGCATTTTTATATATAATGAAACATTTCATAAAATTTCAAGCTTCAAAGTGATAAACACACTATTTGCATCTCTCTATGTTATAAAATAAGTTTCAAAATGTAAAATATAAAATATGTGTTGGAAATTAAAATTTAGAATTTCAAAGCCATTAGTGATGCCATGTCCAGACAAAGTTACAAATATTGGTGCTCTATAAGTTTATTAATCACTCGAATCGATGAGGTGAATGTGACATCTGAAAATTAACCAAAAAGGTGATTTTACGAAACAATAATTAGAAAAGCAAGAATTATGTCTTTTTATATTAATACTTACGATGTGACGCAAAGTCAGATATCACAGGGTGATTTAGTGACTATGTTACAAACTCTTAGGGATGATAGAGGAGACAATTCTGAATAACTTTCATATAGGAACCTATGTTCGGGACGTTCTGTTTGATAATTACAAACCTAGATAGGTTAGTCAGTGTACCAGCCAGAATCGAACTCAAAACCATCCTTTTGAAGTTTGGTTGCAGACGACCGTTTTTGCAAACGTTGGTGACTTCTCATAAATATGATATAAGCTAGTTGGCATCGTAAATGATGTTTTTACTGATTAAATCTTGCAACTTTCCACGCAACTTGCTGGTATGCATTTCAATTATGGAAGAGCAAAAGGCAATGGAAGGAAAGTTGCAAGGTTCAATCAGTAAGAATATCATTTACGATGCCAACTAGCTTATACCATGTTTATGAGAAATCACCAACGTTTGCAGGGTCAAGTCTTCTGCAACCAAACTTCAAAAGGATGGCACTGAGTTCGATTCTAACTGGTTGCGCTGACTAACATATCTAGGCTTGTAAGTGCCAAACGGAAAGTGTCAATAAACCCTTTGGCATTATTTTATAAACTGTTGAGACTTATTACCACGAAATAAATGCTGATTCAAATTTTGGCACATATACTTAATAGTATTTTTTTTTAACCTTTGGATACCATGATGTAATACTGCAGTTCTAGACAACGGAGGACAAACAGAAATTATATGACACACACCAGTTTGTACGGGAGAAAGTTAAATGTTCAGTTTCTTACTAGAAATTGAAACCTGGTCTGTTGGATTTATTTAAACCTTTTCTTTTTTTTATTCCGCCACAAATATTTTGAAATTTCTTAAGGGGAGTGGGTTGTGATGTCTGTGGGATTAAAAAATTTCAGGACAAGAGTTTAGTTCAATATTTCTAGGCTCAGAGTGAAATAAAAATTTCCATGCTTATACAATCAATCATTCTGAATTCAGCAGTATAAAAGACAACTAATTAGTTTCATATCCAAGTGCAAAATAAATACCCTAACTGATAACCTGTTTTCCCACTTTGCTAAGTCATTCTTCAGGTGCACATTACTTGTTACAACCTTCACTCACATACCTTGTATTTTTTTAAGTTATCCAGTAATTTATATTGTAAATTCTAAAGCAAAATTTAGTTAAAAATTTTACCCCTAGTGAAGCAGAAAAAATAGTGAACTTTGTTTAACATTTCTTGCAACATTTCTAAATGCATATATTTTTTTTCTCGTGTTATGTGTGTAATAGTATTAAAGCGGTAGGTCTACTATGTAGAACACAGGCTGCAGAAAACACTGTAAAAAATTCATGTAAATTGATTCAGTAGTTTCAGAGAAAAATGCACTTAAGTTTGAAAAAATGTCAACTTATGGAAAACTGCATTAAAAAAAAAGAAGGATGCATGCACCGTCAAATTTAAAGAGGCCATTTAAAGGGCTTATTTGCAGAAATACCCCCAAAATATTTATATTGTTTTAAAGTGCAAGTTCTGTACTTATTTTTTTTAAACAAAATAAAAAATGTAATTTTTGACCCCTAATCACTACCTGGTTTCCTTAATTTCACTGCACACTTTCCTATTATACATTCAGACGTTGCTACATTCCCATAATTAGAACGAGCACTTTAGCGGGAAGAGTGCTGCAGAATTCCAAGTCGTATCATTCCTATGTAATTTGAAGTCGTTAAGTCGAGATGCGGGGATAGTTGTGTGGGTTGCCTGTAATAGCAGGAGCAACAACAAACAGTTGCAAGGGGGGTTTATTAAGCCCCTTTCTCCCAACCTCTTTATCCCATTGCTATATACACATACATTGCCTCACTACGTCATACTTTTAATGTATTACAGGCCAAAGTAAACTCATGCAGCGAAAAGGAAATTACAATGTATAAATTTACCTTAAGACGACGTTAATGAAATTTCTTCGTTTCTGTCTCTCTCTTCCCCTTCCTCGTTTCTTTCTCCCCCCCTTCAAGTCTCACCCCGCCCTCCACAACCCCCTTTTAGCAGAAGAGGCATTGCTTTTATACTGTATTTAAATAATGGTTCTCGTTTTGCATGTATTTTATTGCAACGGACAGACAGACGTGTAGTACCACAGCAGCGGGATTCCACCTCGTGTTCCTCCCTGACTACCCCCTTCCTCGCCCTGCCACCCCTACACAAAATTGTATGGGATTTTTTAGATATGCATTAATTCCAACGTCTTACAACTTAATTCTTTTTTCTCAGTAATTACCATCTTCTGGCGGCTACAGGCGAGGGGGGATTGGCTAGCCAGAGAAATAAAAATGAAGAAAAGAGATTACTTTTGGAACTACTAGAGAAGGAAAAAATCTGCACAATTAAGGGTTGTAAGAGAGGGGTAAAAACGTCTGTCTTGAGTAATTCCGAACTTCCCCAGAAGGTTCAGGTGGTATTTCAGTAAGGTTAGCCTCCCTCCCACAATCCCAGCACTGTGTTCTCCTTCCTGTGTGTGTTTTATGCCAACCCTATGTTAAATTACTAACCATATTACTCCTAATTAATGGCAAACTGTAAGCTTCTACCCCCGCCTCTTCTTCTTGTTCTTCACCTCCGCCCCTTATACTGTTACTCTTGCATTGCAATGTTTAATGAACGTTGAGGAAGGAAAGTTTCTTCATTTCGAGATACTAAGACTGCTTGGGGTGCTGTGACCCACCAGCATGTTATGTCTTTGTTAAACAAAGCCTCACGCAGAAAGCCGTACCGAAATTATCAAGTTTTCAGTTGTAAGGTATGTTTTTCTAGTGTAACGTAGGATGAAAGTAACATTTGTTATTTTATCGGATATGACGTAAATATTTCCATGACAACCGAAGTATGATTTCTGTTCCACAAAATCGTTTCATTCTCTATTAGTTTAGCTTCAATATAGACGTCACACGTCAATGTAACATTTTCAACAAGTCGCATTATACTCATAGTTGTAGTATAAATTTAATTTATGGTTAAAATTAAAGAAATTATTAAGGGAACTTAACATAGGGTTAGATAATTAATTGAAGACCTGAAAATGATAACTGAATAAAGATCAAGACAGTAGTTTTGAGATAATCGAGAAAAACTATTTTCAACATTCAGTAAAAGTCATTGAAAAATGTCGGATATTTTTCAACATTGTATAGCATTAAAGTAAATATTAATTGAATTTTAAATGAATTATTAATAAAAAATTACAATGGAGTTATCCAGTTCTCACTCATAATCAAAATTCTGAATTTCTTTCTATACAAGATGACAAAAATGTGAATTTAAAACACTATCTACCATAATAACCTTACTTAAAATATGTTTTAGCATAAAGAAAATAATCATTTCATGTCTTTGTAGTAATAGTTTATTTAATTTTTTAACAAAAAATATAAGCAATAAATGTATCAGCTCTCACACTCAAAGAAAGAACACCAATTACTTCAAGACAACATGTGTATAAAAATATAAATGCTATTTACCAAAATATTAATGTCTGCTGAAAGGAAACATCATATTCATATGCCAGTATTGTCACTCTGAGTCCACATCTGTTTCCTTTTCTTTACTATCCCCATCTACTTCACGAATATGATCATCCACTGCTTATACACTGGAAGAATGAACTTCTCAGCTTCAAAATATCATCCAGTTTTTTCTGACTTATTGGCAATGGCGAAATGTACAACTTTCCAGCTAAATCTAAATTAATTTCATCCACATGCACTCCTTCTTCATAGCAAAGAAGTATCGGAAACGAGCATGTGTGTTACGCTGAGAGTGAGAAAGAATAAGTCTGGTCTTTATCCATCTCTCCTTCTCAACAAAAGTGAAAATCTAAAAATTGATAATATTCAGAACTGTCTAGTTCTGTTTGTATGAAATATTTGACTACCGTTTCACATCAGTAGATGGAGTAAGAGCTATAGTTGCGTTTCGCATTAAAATCTCAATTTCATAAAAATGGTCTTTATCCACTTATCATTCTCAGGTCTTCAATTGCTAAATGAGGAGTTCATTTCCAAAACTTCTCTTGTCCACCAGTTGATGAAAATGAGCGTTCAGTGTCCATGCATTCTTCAATTATAACTCTACATACATCTGTCATGATTTGGCTTCATAACGTTCTCTAAACCACTGGTCTTGTTTTAAAAGTGACTATTTGATTCAATCTGACACTTACCCACAGCAGAATTTGCCACAAAATATTAGTTTCAGCGTTGGAACCAAAGAGTCTCATGCTCCCATTTGTTTCTAAATGCACTCAAACTTTTTGGTTTCATAATGTCTCTTGTCTAGGTGGTAAGAAATTTTGACCCTAAAAACTTTTTCATGATTTCCCACAAAGTTATAGGTATAGACAACGGCCGTTTTGAAAATAATCTCTTCAAATATTAGTCTTATATACTTGTGAATATTGGCTATAAACTTTTTCAATATTGTGATGCTTCTTATCATATAGGCTCTTGTTTTTGAAATCCGTGCTATTTTAATACGTATATTTATTGCTTATTTTGCCTTCTTCTTCTTCTTCTTCTTCTTCTTTGTGCTTATCTACAGTGAGTTTTTGAACTCCCAACCATTAGTGTTTGCTCATACGTAGGTAAGTTAATTTAATTTATATTTCTGTTTTGTTTTAAAATTTGGCATGTTCATTTTTGTTTGATGTATGCAATAGTTTTTAATGTATGTTTATATTATATTTAATATGTATTTCTGTAGTTTCCTGATTATAATAATAATAGCCTAAATAAATAAAAACAAACAAACAAAAATATTTGAAATTAGAATAAAACATCACTTAAAACGAAAGAATTATGAATGGGACACTTTAACAGGAAGAGAATTGTCCTGACATTACCTATGACTTTAATCTCATTATTATTATTATTATTATTATTATTATTATTATTATTATTATTATCATCATCATCCTTCACCAATTAGACCTCTGTAGACCTGTTTCGGCCCCATCTAGCAGTCTTCTAAAAGGTCTTCCTGGTCGACGATGTCCTCTAGGTTTATACTGCATCATAATTTTTGGGATTCTTGAATTTTCCATTCTTCTTACATGATCTAGCCAATTTAATTTGTATCTGTTGATTTTTTCTTCTACTGACTCTACTTCTAATTGTTCTAAAATTTCTTCATTCCTTTTTCGGTCTAAAAGAGTGTATTCTGCTGTCCTCCTGAAAAATTTCATTCCCGTTCCTTTGATTCTGTTTACGTCTTTTTTCTTTAATGTCCAAATCTCGCTTCCGTATAAAAGGGAGGGTAATGGTAGTGTATTATATATTTTTATTTATAATAATAATAATAATAATAATAATAATAATAATAATAATGATAATATTCATTCATCCATAGTGTTCAGCCCAAGAGCAGGTCTTTCACTGCAAACTCAGCATTCTCCAGTGTTTCCAATGTTCTGCCTTCCTCTTTGTCTCTTCATATGACCCATATATCCTAATGTCGTCTATCATCTGATATCTTCTTCTGCCCCGAACTCTTCTCCTGTTCACAATTCCTACCAGTGCATCCTACAGAAGGCAGTTTCTTCTCAACCAGTGACCCAGCTAAATTCCATTTACTCTTTCTGATCAGTTTCAGCATCATTCTTTCTTCATCCACTCTTTCTAACATAGCTTCGTTTCTTATTCTGTCTGTCCATTTCACACGCTTCATCCTTCTCCTTACGCACATTTCAAATGCTTCTAGTCGCTTCTCTTCACTTCGTTGTAATGTTCATGTTTCTGCCCCATACAATGCTACACTTCACACAAAGCACTTCACTTGTTCATTATTATTATTATTATTATTATTATTATTATTATTATTATTGACTCCATATTTGTAAGTACGTACAGTACGTTTAAGACTAAATTACAACCACCAAGGTTACACAGTTTGTTGTCGGAAATTATCTGGACTTGTAGACAGACACTGTGGCTTCTCTCATACAATCCCGCGCTGCACGTGATTATGGGATCAAACAGCGAGTGGAAGGGTGGATCGTGGCGCAGTAAGACTGAAATGACAACTGTTTTATTCACAAGATTTTAATTGCGCGAGTTAATTTCTGGCGCTGTTGGTCCCCTTGCGTCTGGCACTCCCCTCTTCAGTCCAACTCTCAAAATGCATATCTCTCATTCATTTCAGCGGTGTTGTCGCATCTCTGGTGGCGTAGACGGAAACAATGCGCGATAAATTACCACCACACACACATACATACACACTTAAAACTTTGTACATTTGCTTTATTAACACGTTGATTAGACTCTGTGTTTATCTTGGGACTTAACGTCTGTTAGCGGAGTTGTTACTTGCTTAAATTTGTTTTGTAGCATTTCTGTTCTTTTTTTTCATATGTTACCATTCTTTTAATTTTTAATAGCTCCACTGCTACATAAATTTATGATTAACTGTCCTACATTCAATCATCGTAACACTCACGTTTTTAAATAAATAGTACATTAAAAATATATTTGTTGTGCTGCTTGAAAGCAATGCTTGTGGTTTCAGTTCCGTTTTGGACATGAATACAGGGTGAACCATAAGTAATGCAATTAATTTCAGGGTGTTATTCTTTAAGAGGTTTCAAACAGGAAAAGGTTAATACAATTTTGCTTGTTTTTGCTTTCATTTCGAGATAAAAATTGTTTATATGAAACATCTCATAGTCTTTATACCATTAAGTACGAGAAAAATTCGTACCGGCACCGGGAATCGAACCCAGGACCTCTCAGCTGTGCGCGCTGAGTGCTCTCTAACCAACTGAGCTATGCCGGGACCCGATTCACGACGCCGGCCGAACTCCTCTCGTAGTATCGTGTTACGGCCTTACTGCCTGCACTTGAGACGATACACGTCATATATGTACAGGAGCGCATATTACATGACTTTATGGCCATATTCAACAACAGTTTCTTTAAACTGTTAACATCATATATGTATCAAATATGAATGAGGTCTCGCCCACCTCATTATATTTTGCTCGACTAGTATGACTAGTCAGTTTGTTTTTATACCATACCGTAACACGATACTACGAGAGGAGTTCGGCCGGCGTCGTGAATCGGGTCCCGGCATAGCTCAGTTGGTTAGAGAGCACTCAGCGCGCACAGCTGAGAGGTCCTGGGTTCGATTCCCGGTGCCGGTACGAATTTTTCTCGTACTTAATGGTATAAAAACAAACTGACTAGTCATACTAGTCGAGTAAAATATAATGAGGTGGGCGAGACCTCATTCATATTTGATACATATCTCATAGTCTGTTTCGGGAAAACTATTCATTGAATTCCCAATATGCTCAGTCTATTTAAGAGAGCAGTGTATTATGATAATAAATGATTGAAATAATTGTAGTTTTGACCTTTAAATGTGATCTGAACAAATGTGACATTTTAAAATTCCTTTTTCTGTACGAAAAGTTGTCGAAAAAATTCACCATTAAAATGGGACACACTCAAGGACAGGAGAACGCGAATTAGATTATGCGCACTGTTCAAAACATACAGAGGTGAGCCTGCCTGGAGAGAAATAAAAAATAGGTTGCAACCGCCAAATTACTCTTCAAGGAACGACCACTCATATAAATTGAGGGAAAGAAGACAGAGGACGGACACTGGAAAGTTTTCTTTTCTCAATCGTATTATCAGGGACTGGAATGCTTTACCTGCAGACTTACTAAAGGCTTTACCAAGAACCAAAAATGTATTTAAAATAGGCTTAAGGACTTTACTAATAGACGGTAATTATACACAGTAGTTAAAGGGTGTAAATGATATGTTGTTATTGAAGTGTTGTATCAGTGAAGAATTATGTTGTGTCAGTGAAGTGTGTTGTGTCAGTGAAGTGTGTTGTGTAAGTGAAACGTGTTCCTGTCAGGGAAGCTTTATAGTTTATAGTGGCAGTGCAAAGTATTTGAACAGTGAAATGTTTTTGAAGTGTTAGTGAAATCAGGATAGAATCAGTGAAATGTGTCGTGGTTCCAGTGCAGTGAGTGAGTTGACAGCGAAATGAGTGTAATGTGGAAAGGTACTTGTGCAGATATGAACATATCATACTCGTGGGTTTTAGTTCGAACTTAGGTTTAAGATACAAATTAGATTTATTTTAAATGTTATTTTAAGTGATCGTGCTTCATTTAATTTAGAATATTCCCTATTATTGTTATTATTATTATTATTATTATTATTATTATTATTATTAGTATTAATTATTAGTATTATTAATTATTAATTGTATTTTTAATTAATAAGTTTATTATTATTATTATTATTATTATTATTATTATTATTATTATTATTATTATTATTGAGTGTAATTAGTTACCACTGCCACCGGGTATATACCCATTGCAGTGCGATTAAATACATACATACATTTGTTGGGATTTTCTGCACATTAGAGGACAAAGCTAAAATTCTTTCAATAATTTATTTTCATAATTCACCGCTCTCGTAAATGACTTAGCATATTGAGATTAAACCAATGGCTTTTCCAAAACATACTCTGAAATAATGTTTCATATAAAACAATTTTTATCCCGAAAAGAAAGTAAAAACGTGCAAAATTGTATTAAATTTTTTGTGTGAAATATCTCAAAGAATAACCCCCTGAAATTGGCATTACCACCACCACCATCATCATCATCATCATCATCATCATCATCAAGCGTTGAAGTCTGTAAATTTATAATTTCGACACTATTCAGAGATGGAAGGTAGCTAGAAAGGTGACAGGAGATTTCAGAAAATGTCCATGATTTCTTGTAACGTCTATACAGGAATTAGACTAGTGGAATTAGGATAAATAAACAACTTACAATCTGCTGTAAGATTGAAGTATGTCTAACGAACGGAATGGAATTCAATAAGCTATGAATATCAGTCCATTCTCCAGTAATAATAATAATAATAATAATAATAATAATAATAATAATGATAATAATAATAATAATTTTTTACAAATTGCGTGTATTTCTTTGTTCGTAATTCACCCATATGAAGCCAATTTTTTTAGACAATTTACCGACAGAGTTGTGATCCATGGTGCGCCATAGGAGGCTGGTCTACGCTACACCCGCGATGAGATGAGATCATGGAATTTGTTGGGATGCCACAGGGAAACTGCAGCTCCCGGAGAAAATCCCTATGTTAACTGGACCACGGGCTTGCCAAACACAAGTTATAAATCGGGGGTACCTACGTCGGGTATCTACAAAATTGTAAGTCCAGCGCTCTGGCTACTAGAGCACAGTGACGGCTGTAATAATAATAATAATAATAATAATAATAATAATAATAATAATAGTCATAATAATAATAATAATAATAATAATAATAATAATAATAATAATAATAATAATAATGCCTTAAAACAGAATAAGCTTTTAAATGTACAAGTGAAGAACAGTTTTTGAGCCATATGCATTTAACAAGTCCACACCTGTGGAATAACAGTTAGCGTGTCTAGCCGCGAAACCAGATGGCCCGGGTTCGATTCCCGGTCGGGGCAAGTTACCTGGTTGAGGTTTTTTACGGAGGTTTCCCTCAACCCAGTATGAGCAAATGGTGGATAACTTTCGGTGTTGGACTCCGGACTCATTTCACCGGCATTATCATCTTCATATCATTCAGACGCTAAATACCTAAGATGTTGATAAAGCGCCGTAAAATAATCTACTAAAATAAAAGCAAAGAACAATGAATTGACATTTACTATAAATAACGCAAATAGATGAGAATATTTTCGTCAACTCTTTTTTATCTATTTTATTTTATTAGCTATCAATCTGTCTATGAGTAATGCCAAACTTCTATTGACTTTATATATAGTAACGCATAAATTATACACGCTTCTGTTTCGGGTTCAAGTAGGTTATATATATATATATATATATATATATATATATATATATATATATATATATGCGAACTTTCTTTGTGTATAGGAATGGTCGCGTTCATTTGCCATTGTATCGGATATTACATAAGCATTTCCATTGAAACCTATGTCGAATTTCCGTTCCGCAATGTCCTTTATTTTTTCTGTTAACGTAGATCGAATGTACATGTTAAAAATTATACATAATTCATTACAAATTCCTGTTTTCATAGTGCACCGTTAGCTGTAAGGTTAGTGTTGACTTTCCACTCTGATAACTCGAGCCCCTTAAGCAGGAGTACTGCAAGTTTATAGTATGAATGCCGAATATTGCTCCTTTGCGGTATAGCGAAGTTTTGTTCATTCTTCTATAGACCTATTATCTCCTCATCACTTGCGACTTCTGCTTCTTTGAACTCGTTTTCTTATATTTAGATTACAGTTTTTTGCAGAATTATGACCAATGCTTTTATTTACAATCCATTATAAATTAGATACTTGTAGTAAGTTGCCATAGTTACTAACAGTGAAGTTTATAATTAAATGTGTCACGTTTCCCTCTAGCTAAAATTAAGCACTGAGTTACATACGATGTACGTATGAGAACCAGGATATTAAAATTTAATAGTAATGTATGTTAATTATACGGAACAAAATTCACACACGGCAAGATGAAGAGTTATATCATAAAGTGCCAAGTTTATGGCAACGAATTTTTAATTAATGTCTGAAGAGGGCAACAATCCGGACCCAATCATAGGCCAGGTGTGACCCGCATCAAATGAGTGACATGTTCTTTGCATTCTTTAATTAAAAATATGTAGGACCGTGGCAAAACAAAACTAGCTGTAGAACCTGTACCACTGGTTTCTGTAGTATCTTCAACATGTTGAACAAAGAGAGCTATACTGCAAATGTTAAAGCCTTAGAGTCTGTGTTGCAGTCGTGATATTAGAGTCGAAGATGGTAAAATGTACCGACCACAATACAAGTAATGTACGTACTTCAAGAAAATATTATTAGACACTTTTCTACCGCGTAACGGTGACAGCATCACACACATTGGTATTCAGTGACGAGTTGTCATATAGGGTGTTAAAGAAAAGTGCATAATATTTTAAGAGATAATAGAACTCATCAAAACAATTAAAAAAAGTCTAATAAAAATATGTCTTGAAATTAAAATCTTCCGAGATATGAAAATTTACTTGTTCATAGCATATGCTCGATGTGACTTCCATTAATCATAACATCCTTCTGATCGACAACTTTTTTTTTTATTATCCAATGTAATAATAGTACATTATGCAACGAGCCTATAATGGTAGTAATTAAGACGCGAGTATGTTTGTTTATGAAACGAGCGTCTTAATTACCATTATAGGCAAGTTTCATACGACTTTTTATGCTCGACCATATTTCTAACTTGAAATTATTCATAAATATTCATGTTATGTTTATGTAAGTGAGGAGGGGAACTGACCTTCTAAATTGTGAGATGTACGCAGACGCGAAAGTATTGATTTTTTCCGAGGAACGAATGTCACTGACCTTGATATAATCTAGAGAATAACATGAACATTAGTCTTGATATAACATGGAAATTGGTTTAGAATTGAAAAACGAGATGACAAATTGAATTTATTTGAATATTATTTACAATTAACGCTAATTATCATAGTAACAGAACATAACCTTCTGCGACAGTATTGGATTTCCAGCCTCCGTGACTTCTCGCTAGTTGTCTTTCGATTGCATATCCGAGAATAATCGATACTTGCGCTTTTATAATGGTACAATGGTGATTTCTCATTGGCTGAACAACTGAACTATAATGAATAGATGTACTTTAATGAGGTGCATTAAAGGGCTGCTACCAGATGTATAATTGCAACATTTCGGCATGGTCGAGCATAAACCCTATTTCACTCTGAGGTATATTAGAGTTATAGTTGGCATTAAAATACATATTTTATAACCAATAAACAATAGTAAAGTGATAATAGAAAATAGCGGTCACAGTTAAAATTCACATGAATTATGTAGAAGCATACACATTAGTGAAATAATGGCTCCTGTTAAAGATTAATGAGATGTTTGAGGAATAATCAATACAAAAGATATACAACAATGTCTAACCGTTTCAAAGTAAATACACGACTTAAAAAAGATAATCAATATTAGATTGATAAAACAAATTTTGACTTTCGGTTTCAAATTAATACTTAATTCATGAACAATGAAAGAGTTAAGAGTAATGAAAGGATATTACAACCAATGATTTACGGTTACAAGTTACATACATGATTCAGGAACAATTACAATAATTAAAATACAAGTAATGACTTACAACTAACGAATAACGAAATTCTTGAAGGGCAATATATAATAGTAGAGGCAATACAAAAGATTTAGAAACAAATGTAAACAGTAAAGGAATTATAGAATAAATGACTTAAAATTACAAATTAAACACATGCTTTTTAAAGCAATAGTTAACAATAAAGATATACTAATAATAATACATTGATTGCAGTTATAGGTTAAACACATTAAAAAAAATACGCAAAGGATCTATATCTATTTTCAGGCATCATACATATGGACCCCATGACTGTAACTCACATCTTCTTGACGTTACTTCGTATATTATTTTGTGTTTCAATCTATTTCAATTTGTTATTTTTCACTGTAACAACAAAAATATGTTTAGGGAACCACAAAATCTTTCACACACCTCTGATTGGTCTCTTATGTGATGACAGGCGTTGAAGATACGCTCCTGTAGCGTCTGAATATCTTCAATCGGTGTTGCATACACTAAGGCCTTTAAGTGTCCCCATAACCAAAAGTCCAAGAGATTAAGATCTGGAGAACGAGCAGGCCATGGTAAAGGACTTCTCCGTCCAATCCATCGAAGATTAAATACCTGTGTTAAATGTCGTCCAACTCAATTACGGAAATGATCTAGTGCTCCGTCATGCATAAACTTCATTTTTGTATTCTTTGATGTTAAGGTACTTCCTCCAACAAGATGGACAATTGGTTTGCTAAGAAACGCAGATACTGAAAACCAGTTAATATACGGAATAGAATGTGTGACCCTATTAACTTATCATCAATAACTCCTGCCCAAACGTTGATTGAAAATCGCTGTTGATGTCTCGCTTCTGCAATTGGATTTTCTTCATCCCACACATGTTACTTGTGGAAATTTACACCCCGAATCGTCCGTAAGCAAAGAGTCGATATTGGAAGATACTAATATTCAGTTGTTACTACACCAATTTTGAAGTACTTTTTTTCGTAAAACTACTAATTTTCGGACTCAAGTTTATTGGACTTTTTTCTTGTTCTGATGACTGCTACTACCCCTACAAATATTATAACCTTCTTTAACACTCTGTATTGTAGACTATAGGAATAATTCCGTCGCAAAACGTTAACGAGTTGTGCTTGTTTTTTTAAGCTTTTCTCGGGTTTTGGTTTAAATGCCTTTTGGACTGATTACTGGCTTCGGAGTTTTAGGCTTTAAAAATCAGATTTCAGATGTTTTCGAAGTAGGCTCTAAAATTAAAAATAAGCCCTAATATTATATCCTTTCATCACATCTTACTCAAAATTAATAGGCCTAAGTTTATCTTATACCTACTATTATTATCTTGTCTGTTAAAAAATGTACCTTAGGCCTAAACAATAATTTATTTCCCTAGCAGTCTATATACGAATACATTAAAAAGGAATAAAAATAGCCTCCGCAATGATTATGAAAAACTGGAGCATTATTTTATATTATAACTTTACATTACGATTAATTCATTTTAACCACACGTAGTTTTCATAATTTTATTGTTCTCGCAATACACGATCTTCGAGATACAATTTACACTTTTTCTCTTAGCTCAAGGTTGTAAGGAGGAGGTGAAGTTACTCATAAATTTGTCTCTTTGCAGTTTCTAAAGAAGCAGAAAAAAAAAGCAAACAAACAAAAATAGCGGTAGATAATTTAAAGACTTTCAACATCTGTCGTCACTTGTTCTTGTTGCTTAGGAATTGCGAATGAGGAGTGACGTCAGTGCGTGTGCGTGTGCGTGCAGAGTGAACCGTAAGTAATGTCATTAATTTCAGGGGGTTATTCTTTGAGATATTTCAAACAAAAAAGCCGAAAGCAAATTCACTCGTTTTTGCGTACTTTTCAAGATACAAATCATTTTATATTAAACATTTCATAGCGTGTTTTGGGAAAGCCATTGATTGAATTCTCAGCATGCTCAGTCAATTTAAGAGAGCAGTGTATTATGACAATAAATGTTTGGTTTTGTCCTTTAAATGTGCAGAAATTTGATCCGTACAAATGTAACGTTTTGTTCTGCAAAGGAATTTGTCAGTGTTACATTTAAATTTAAAAGTCATATTGAGTTCAGATAGTTTGTGAAATAATATCATATAAATTAGTTTTTATTTTCAGTCAATCACTTATCATGTTAAGATGACAGAAATGGATTCTGTTACATCAAGATACAATATTAATATAGATCACGAATATTTTCGACTTACTTTCAAGTCATCTTCAAGTGATAGTTTACTAACAAAACAAACATTTGAACATGGTGAAAAATATTTAAACACATCCATAATACACAAATAAATAGTCTAACCATGCATAATTTTCTTAAAGTGGTTAAATGGCATAAGAAAAGTACGCATGGTTAGACTATTTATTTGTGTATTATAGATGTGTTTAAATATTTTTCACCATGTTCAAATGTTTGTTTTGTTAGTAAACTATCACCTGAAGATGACTTGAAATTAAGTCGAAAATATTCGTGACCTATATTAATATTGTATCTTCATGTAACAGAATCCATTTATGCCATCATAACATGATAAGTGATTGACTGAAAATAAAAACTAATTTATATGATATAATGTTACATTTGTTTGGATAAAATTTCTGCACATTTAAAGGACAAAACTGAAATTCTTTCAATAATTTATTACAATACCGCAGTCTAGTATATACAGTCACGAAGCTTGAGTTTATGAGGGTACTAGGAACAATAAACTGTGCAGGTACTATTTCGCTTTGTCTGTGATGAGGCGATAGTAGAGATCCTAGTGGTTAGCAACAATCTATGGATGCATATTTACTACATTTTGAGCTTCGTGACTGTATATACTAGACTGTGATAATACACTGCTCTCTTAAATTGACTGCTCTGAGAATATTGAGCATTCAATCAATGGCTTTCCCAAAACACGCTATGATATGTTTCATATAGAACAATTTTTATCTCTAAAATAAGTAAAAAACGAGCAAAATTGTATTCAACTTTTTTGTTTGAAATATCTCAAAGAATAACTCTGTGAAATTAACATTACTCTTCACTCTCTATATTGTAACGTATATTATAACTATTATTATTATTATTATTATTATTATTATTATTATTATTATTATTATTATTATTATCATTATTAGACAAGCCCACTTAGGCAAGATAAATATAGGAGTAAGAAACGATCCTTTTATACTTACTTACTTACTTACTTACTTACTTACTTACTTACTGGCTTTTAAGGAACCCGGAGATTCATTGCCGCCCTCACATAAGCCCGCCATTGGTCCCTATCCTGAGCAAGATTAATCCATTCTCTATTGTCATATCCCACATCCCTCAAATCCATTTTAATGTTATCTTCCCATCTACGTCTCGGCCTCCCTAAAGGTCATTTTCCCTCCGGCCTCCCAACTAACACTCTATATGCATTTCTGGATTCGCCCATACGTGCTACATGCCCTGCCCATCTCAAACGTCTGGATTTAATGTTCCTAATTATGTCAGATGAAGAATACAATGCGTGCAGTTCTATGTTGTGTAACTTTCTTCATTCTCCTGTAACTTCGTCCCTCTTAGCCCCAAATATTTTCCTAAGCACCTTATTCTCAAACACCCTTAACCTATGTTCCTCTCTCAAAGTGAGAGTCCAAGTTTCACAACCATACAGAACAACCGGTAATATAACTGTTTTATAAATTCTAACTTTCAGATTTTTTGACAGCAGACTGGATGATAAAAGCTTCTCAACCGAATAATAACAGGCATTTCCCATATTTATTCTGTGTTTAATTTCCTCCCGAGTATCCAACGATTCTTTTATGTAGTAATAAAATGAAATAACCTCTAAAATGAACGGATCCATCATGCATGGAAATGTAACAGTTTTCATGATAGGTTGATAGGTTTACTTACAACTAACTACTATCAGAACACACTGAGATGAAGTTTTCACGAAATTATAGAGATTCTATGAACTCCCTGTCACCTTTTTTCTTTTAGTAGTGTCTATACAACTTCGTTAACTTAATGCAATTTCCCTTTTTCATTGGCCCTGATTGGAGCCACAACCTTGCGAGAACTCTTGCTCTGTCACGAAGGTCAAGGCACCGGCAGCAAGAAGAAGTGAACGATTAAATTTGGACAAAGGCTTTTACACTCTGTTTATCTCAGTGTACATCTACTCCAGAAACCGACCTGAAAGTAAACACTTAGAGCGGTGGATACGATGTGTCCTTAAAGAAAGGGAAACAGTCTTTTGTCAAGATAGAAACGCGTAAGTGGCATCCTCGGCAGTAATTTCGTCTCTTCGTCAGTTCACGCCTGTCGGATCGAGGCTCCTAAAAGCTATCACAGATCCTGCAAGGTGTTTTCGAGCGGGAGGATTTGGGACGCATCGTCGCTTCCGAGGCGTGAATGCTTTTGCGATATTGCATCTGAATGTTGGGATATTTTTGTCGCGTCGTTGTTCGCATTATATTTTTCTTTCTCAAAAAGATTTAAACAAGTAGAGCTAGGGGAGAATTTCACAATGTGACAACAATCTCCGAGGTGTTTTTCTCGGCTTGAGATGTCTTTCACAAAAGAATTCTTGCGCTGGATTTGGATCTGTTTGCACCCACTTACCGTCAGAATATTTTAGTTCCCTTCAGTCCAAGAATTGGGACCTGTTTAATGGTTGGGAAGATTTGAAAGCCATTTTGAAGTTCTTGAATTTTCTTTCTACCTTTAACGCGATAGCTAGGCTCTTTTGAATTTTATCGAAGAGAGTATAGAAGACCTTATATTTAAATTCTGAGTAGTCGGTGGTAGAGTAGTTACATTACTAGATGGTAGAGACGAGCTTCGCGGGTTCGAACCCGGCAGAGAGCAATGGAATTTTAAGCATTTTGGTTCCTTTTTACAATTCATTTTGTTTTCAGATAAATCTAATTCAATATAATAAAATGTTTTAAGTTCAATCAATAGGCTTTATCTATTTTGTAAATATTTTATTTGCTATAATATTTTAGATGGAATATTAACGTTTTCGCCTTTTCTTTTTCTTTTTTTCTTTTTTGTCATCATTAGATATTGTTAAAAAGAACGAAATCTAAAACTTTAACCATTAGAATGTACATAGTAAATATGCATGCTAAGAGTAGTGGATTTTTCATGAGTTTTATGTAATCACATCTTATTGATGAAAAGATTTAATTTTGAATTGATTTCCGGGAAATATAAATTTAGACGCTATGGATATGACTTCTGGTACATATAACTCATGAAGGTGATGTGAGGAATGAAAGTTTTAAAGTTTTATTTGAGAATGGGGGAGAAGGCAATATGTCCGTTGTAACATAAGCAGGGTGGTGTGTTGAAAATCTTGAGTAATTTTCGCTCTCAGTTCATGAATGTTCCTGGTTTCTGTAAATAGACAATGCCTTTAACAAAACCCCACAGGAAGAAATCAGGAGGGGTTAGATCTGGGAAGTTTGGGGGCCAAGCCAACAGATAGCTACTTCTCGTATTGGGTTTCGCCTGCGATCTCTTGCATGTTCTTTAACACAGAACCTGTTTCTACAAATGTTCGATACCACAACATTATGGAATAGTAGTGGAAAAAAGAAGCGGACCGACCCTTGTAGCTGATTTCAGAGCCTTGTTCACTCCAGAGCACGATAGATTGGTAACTAAGACTTCCCTGGTTCCAATCCTGCCTGGGAATGAAACATTTTTTTTTGTTCCTTATTCAAATTTATTCCCAATACTTTTCGATTGCAGAGATATTTTACTAATTAATTAGCTTATTATTCCCAGAACATGATTTTACCAGCAATCGAAAAGTATTGGGAATAAATTTGAATAAGGAACAAAAAAACGTTTCCTCCCCAGGCAGGATTCGAACCACGAAAGTCTTAGTTACCAGTCTATCGTGCTCTGAAGTGAACAAAGCTGTGAAATCAGCTACAAAGGTCGGGTCGGTTTTTTTTTTTGCCACTCCTGTACATTACGCAAACCATAGCTATTCACGTCGAATTTCCCTTTGAACTCTTTTAACACTCAAATTTAGCATACCAAAGAACACATTGTGCTCGCTGTTGATTTGCAGTAGCCATTTTAATCATCTACGATTTTTATTTGTCCTTTCAGATTATGGACTGTTGACTGTCATATATGGAAACTCCCATCTTTTAATCACAATATAACCAGCAAGAAATATTTCCTATTATCATAATAGATTTATAGAAATAAATTAATATTATCCATACCCAAACGGATCAGATTGTATTATCATGACAATAACAGAACTATTCCTGACTAACCGACAAATGAAGGTATCTTGGTGCTGGATCTTACAATTAAATCTAACGTAATGCACTTTTCGGGATTGACTTTTCCGCATGGACGTACGAGTATTTAGTTAACAAACTGTATGAGGACAGTAGTCTAGTATATACAGTCACGAAGCTTGAGTTGTGAGGGTGCTAGGAACAATAGACTGTGCCGGTACTATTTCGCATTGTCTGTAATGAGGCGATATTAGCGATCCTAGTGATTAGCAACTATCTATGGATGCATATTTACTACCTATTGAGCTTCGTGACTGTATATACTAGACTGTGGTAGTATTGGGTTTTGCTAGCTCATCTTCCCACATAATTATAACGTTTATTTTACGTCTGACTTGCGACTTGAACTGGAAACAGATTAAGAGAAACAAGACTTGCTTTATTTTCGCGAACTGGTAATGCGAATCTGAAAGAAAATCCAGGTGTTGGTTTAGCACAGACCTTTCCTGTGTTCGCGGTCGCTGTTTTCTCTGAAAATACTCGATCCAATTTATAGTGGATTCCAATTACTTATCTGGCTCGCGGACAGGTAGTGTGAGGTGTCGTAATCCTATCTCCAAATATAATCAGTGTAACGAAAAATCAACACAAGGGAACAATAAATCAGGTTTCAGTTAACAGGAGTCAGTTAGGACGTCCTTATTATTGCTGCGCTATTGAATATCTGTATCAAAATAACCCGTGGATTCTCTCTGCTGAAAAATATCGTCGTCCATTGTGTTGACAATCAATTATCATATCGAATTTGATTTTGACATTCTATACACTTGAATATAAGAAAAAGAGAAGGTATCTTGTTATTCGATGTCTCGAAGTGTAATTTATCATTTCTTACAGTCGTGTTGAATGGCTGTGTTAAAACAGGGCTGCCCAAAAGATGGTTTGTGCTTCTAGATCAGCGGTGACCGAAGCGAGTGTCGTGATTACATCGTGAAATCACAGACATTCAAACGGGTATGAGGAGTTTCCTGTTCTTGTTGTATGTTTCATTCACGTACTGAAGGCAAGCAGTGGCGGCATCATATTGCTCTACAAACTTTGTCTCTACAAGCAGTAAGAGGTGGTTTCGTAAAGAATGAGATGGAGAACTTTTTTGTTGTTCTGTCGGACAAAATGTAATATGTTTACTTTGCTCAACGGTTCAATTAGTAGTACCGGTATATAGAAACATTAATTGCCACGCTGAATAATGTATTATTATTATTATTATTATTATTACTGACCACTAAGTATGTGTTTCTATAATTCTTCTGTACGTACATGAATATTGATATTTTAGAGCTTCTCTAGAAGGATAAAATTATTAGGTTTCATCTCAGTTTTAATCTTCTTAATCTTTAGATGAGGGTAACTATTTATTAGTTATTCATTTAATAATAATATTGTAGAAAACCTGATTCAATATTATGTGCCAACGAACTGTTAAACGCCAGGAATTGACATGTCTTAAATCATAGCCAGGAAGAGAAAGATGAGATAAATAAATGTAAGGAAGTCGGCTATGTAAGGATGTTTGAAATACGTATCTCGTGCTCGAAAACCTTTTAATAGAACAGAATTTCTCAAAAGAGTAATGATTAAAATAGCTTAAACAACTTATCCATAAGAAATTTTTAATTTTGAAAAAAACTACGAATTTCTCGATCAAGTATCGAGAGAAGAAATTTTAGAAAATTCCTGATTATATTCAAGAGGAAGGTTATAAAAAGAAGCAAGAAAAATCGTATATTATTTATTGGCTCTTGATGACAGCAGTGACATTACTGATACAGCAAAGCTTGAGATTTTTATCCGCGGGATTGATCAAGATGAACCACATGAACCACCACTGGTTGTAGTTTTCATACAAAGTACCTTTCCTCCGTCATCTTACTTCATAAGCTGTCTGTCGCATGTAATCACTGCAGCTCGAGTTTTGGTCTAGATGATGGAAAGTTATTACAGTCCATGCGGTAAGAGAAAGATCTGATGTTTAACACGTGAGCAGAGGACAACGTTGCCATTAAGTCTACATTACTCTCATATTGATTTGTTTATGTGACAGTGAAAGAAGATGACAGATTCAAATATTTGGGGTGTACGAGTACTCTAAGAAGTAACATGAGCTGCTGCCAGGAAATCAAAAGGAGAATAGCAAAGGCAAAGGAAGGTTTTAATTAGTGTTGTGGGATTTAATCGATTAATGTGATCGATTAATCGATCAATTTCTATTGTAAGATTAATCAATCAAAAATATTTAATCGAATAATTGAGTTGATCAAAATTAATCGGTTGTACTTGATTTTAGTAGGTTATTTTACGACGCTTTATCAACATCTTAGGTTATTTTGGGTCTGAATGAGATGAAGGTGATAATGCAGGTGAAATGAGTCCGGGGTCCAACACCGAAAGTTACCCAGCATTTGCTCATATTGGGTTGAGAGAAAACCCCGGAAAAACATCAACCAGGTAACTTGCTACGACCGGGAATCGAACCCGGGCCACCTGGTTTCGCGGCCAGACGCGCTAATCGTTACTCCACAGGTGTGGACGGTTGTATTTGATATTAATTATTATTTTGTTAATTCAAACTCAGAGTAAAAATTCCGACAATATTCGTCTCTCAGAAATTGCTTACTTCAAACACGATAATACCGTTATTTTGTACACAGGGCAAATTTTTGCACAAACACTTCAGAAAGAAATTAAGATATGAGGACTGTGACCTGGTCTACTTCTATTGAAAGTTGAAACACAATGCGAAACTGTTATTAAGTTTGTCACCTCGTCTTCCTAGCATATGAAATACATAATTTTCTGAAATTCGCTACCCTCATCCCTTAGCCATGACTACACTGTGTGCAAGTGAGAGAGTAAATGTCTTCTTCTTTTTCTAAAATTTTGTAACCCGATTACGATAGAGGCCAGTTTGCTGTTCTGTTGCAATTTACGGAATTTCTAGATGAAGTTTGTGTATTTAATTTGCTAAACAAAAAAATCAGATTTCTGTGGTCTGTGAAAAAAAGTGAAAACTCCATTATATCATAGGCCTATGAGAATTAGAGCAGCAGACTCTGTGAAATGTTTGGATTTAAATTGAACGATCGTGGAGAAGTGACTGACAGAAAAAATTCGTGTTTAGCAATGCAGGAAACATTGTTACTAAACATAGAACGGCACTTAATTCGGATCTTGTGAATGTACTCACATATTTAAAATCATGGTTGAAGCAGTATTAACTAGATGAGGTTTCATACTTTTTTATTTGTGTTTTCTCAAAAATCCCCGGGGAATTGACACAATTAATTATAAGCCTACATAATAAATATGTTATTAAATAACTAAAATTGTATTGTTTTGTAATACAACGATACAGTATGTCATATATATTACATTTTATACTTATGCTTATTACCAAACACACATTAAATTTAACAATAATTGTGTATTATAGTATATTAAAATTTTTCCAAATCGATCAAAGCTCGATTAATGTATCGATTAATCGATTAAATTCAAATCGTTAATCGATTAAATATTTTGATCGATCTACAGCACTAGTTTTAATAGATGTGCGGACCTCTGGAAAAGAACTAAGGCAGAGACTAGTGAAGTGCTTTGTGTGGAGTGTGGTATTGTAAGGGGCAAAAACATGGACATTACGACGAAGTGAAGAGAAGCGAATAGAAGCATGTGAAATGAGAATATGGGGAAGAATGGAACGTGTGAATGGTCAGAATACGAAATGAAACTGTAATGGAAAGAGTGAGTAAAGAAATAATAATGCTGAAACTGATCAGAAAGTGAGAAAGGAATTGATTGGGTCACTGGCTGAGAAGAAACTGCTTACTGAAGGATGCACTGGAAGGAATGGTGAACGGGAGAAAAGTTCGGGGCAGAAGAAGATATCAGATGATAGACGAAATTGAGATGTATGGATCATATGAGGAGACAAAGAGGAAAGCTGAAAATAGGAAAGATTGAAGAATGCTGGATTTGCAGTGAAAGACCTGCCTTTGTGCAGAAAACTATGAATTAATGAACAATTCATTGCCCCCAGACGTGATTGATTCCTCGAACCACGATATTCGATAAAGCGTCGTAAAATAACCGATTTAAAGAAATACGGATGAAGACCATTATGATGAACTCAGAATTACATCAGTTGTAGCACATAATTCTATTAAATGTAGGATAAACTGAATGGTTTTCTAGAATGTTAATGAAAAGGTGCGTAATGTAGACACATGTAGACGACAGCTGTAATAACCACAGCTTCAACTGTCAGATGGATTCGACTGCAGGACTTGAGGAACAAGCACAAGACTGTCTGACGTGATGTTAACTATATATAATTAACTGCAACGCTATTTGAATATATATTGCTGGCGCCCACCCCAAGTGCCGACTAGCTGATATGAGTTTGATTCATAATGCTCTATGATGCATATAAATTCAACTTTACACTTGTCTGTGTACATTTTATGTTGATAACAATGAGAGAGAGGGGGGGCAGGTAGAACTGTGGGATAGATACAAACTTAATAATAAACTGTTTTCGTAATGATGTCAGCAACTTGGAAAACCAATTTAACACTTTGCACACGCATTCTCTCTCTTCGTCTCTCACTCACGCACATATAAGAGATATTAAACCTTGTTCTGCCCTCGCCACTCCAACAGTGAGCATATACAGGTGCGAGTGTTCTCACAGATCATACACAGCTAACAAGAGCTGTATTCAATAATCTCGTACACAAGATAGGTTTCCCTGAAGTGCCTTGCCACCCTCATAACAGTACAATCTGTTCATTATTGTTATAGTTCATGTGTACTGGAAGTAGCTCACTATTAACCGACTTTCCTGGGGCTAAGATCACGACTGAAATCTTGGCGAAATTTGTGTTGACCAAAGAATTTGTCTTAGTACTTTCGTTTTTCAAGAAAATTAAAGTACACTATGTTCGGGCTATACGTTAAATGTTAGCTTATAATGTGAGAACAATTGAAGGTTAAAAAAAAAAAGAATCATTAAAAAAAATCTAGTTTTTAAACTAATTTTGCCTTTAAGCTCAGGCGATAGAAAATATCTCCTAGATTTATTTTATCACACTTTTAAGGTCATCGGTGTTGTAAGTTACCATGTTTTTGAATGAGACTTTTTTGGAAAATTGGATCGGAGGAAGAGGCCCAACTGCCTGGCCACCTAGATCCCAGGATATGATACCATTCGACTATTTTGTATGGGACTTCATTAAAGATGTTTATAAAGGAAAAGTTCGAGATTTGGTTATTTAGCTTATTATTGAAGAAATTGCGCTATTAGCACTACAAATGTCGAACACTTAGCAAGAGCTCGAATATCTTTTGGTATTTGTTGAGCTGCAATTGATGCCAACATTGAAGTGCAGCAAGGTACAGGAAAACTTTTGGAGTTACTTTCTACAGAATAGGAAAAATAAATATCATAATCCTTATAGTCGTTAAGTTATGAAGAGTCCACTGCAAGAATGATGGATGTCATTTGGAATACATTTTGCAGGAGAAGCAATTGAAAGTTTGAAATGCTTAGCGCTCAAAGCTTAACTGTGATTTTCCTATCATTACTGGACAATGACTATCAGTGTTAATGCCATATAACTCTCTATGTACATTCTATATGTCTTAAGTTTTGCATTGACAGTCTTGGTTCATTTTTGACAAGAAAGTGAGATCCATCATTCTTGCAGTGGACTCTTCATATATGAGTACATTTTTGACCGCACACTAAATTGTTAAGATAATTCTTAATGCAAAAGAATGTGAAAACTATAGAGATAGACTTTCTACGAGGTTGGATCGAATTTCGAAACTAGATAGAGTTCGTAACGTCACAATAAGTGGAATGATGAAGATGGAAGGAGATCTAGACATTGTGGAGTATTTGGAAAGAAAACATATGGTACTGTATGGAGATGTTCAACGTATGGAAGGAGGAAGATTACCAAGCTTTTGGAATCCAAGAGAAATCAGAGATGATTGACCAAGAAAACGTTGGCATAGGCCTAAAGACTATAGAGTGTTCAATATGATGGACAATCATTGAATGGAGGTTGGCCTGTGGTTTGGCGTTTGGGAGCAGGAAGAGGAGGCATTCATGTAATTAAAATATTTAGATACTATAGGATTAGTAATATTTCTTTCTGGATGCATTTTATAAAGCACTACATCTTTTTGGCTTCTCTTCCTATCATCATATCCAATAATCATCAGATTTCAAATCGTTTTCTTTCTGTAGATTTGCTATGATTAATCACCTGAAAGAATTGTTATGAATTGGTTTTATTAACTTTCGCGTATGATTATTTGAATCATGGACCTCTTATTTTCCATAGTGATGAATTACCGAAATTTGAGGCAATTTTTACAAAATATTAATCTATACTCTATAGGTACTAAAAATACATATTTTTACATTTTGAGACCTGAAGAAAAAAAAAATTAAAAATATGTAGCCTACGCTGTCATTTAAAAACTGATTCCTTGGCATACATTCTTTGTAAATGAAAAACATGTTCAAAATATTCCTTTTTTCATCCTCTGTAACTCCTGTGTATACGATTTTTTCATAAAATTAAAAATAGGAGAGCTACAAGCAATTTTCTGTAGATTTTGCTCAACTGGTGTGTAATATATTATTGTGCAAGATCGTGCGTATTTGCTTGGTTTCCGCACAAAAACAATCCGCGGAAAGTCTAAAATTCCACATTCAGTATTCCCAACCTAACACACATAACAATTCCCCTCTTCTTACCGCTTAAGTGACATATTGATTTTATTGCTTTAGGCTTTTAACATATTATTTTTAGAGACGTTCAATATAGTAATAATTATAAATTGGAAACTTACCACTGCAATTTCACCTAAATTGCACTGTTAATTATTGTTTTTAAATATTTGCAAAAATTAAGTAAACTCTACAACTTCACTAATGAAAAATAAATCATTACATAACCTTACCGTTTGTTTTAAGTTCGCATTTATAGACTGGGGGGGGGGGGAAGACAGACGTATATCACGGCCTGCTGGAGTATAGTAAACACAGAAAACATTTTAAAGCAACAATGTTGAAGACAGATATTTTTGTTTTGCAAATTTACCGTCATTGAACAGAAACCAAGATGGAGATTTCATTGCAACTAATTAGAAATTCGTCTTTCAGGTATGTAATAAACGATCTTCGCACAAAATAATGTACGATACACGAGCGGTATGTTTTCTTTCAATTCTCGGAAATTAAAAAAGCTCAACTACGTTTCGCTTTTTCAAACTTTTCCTCGAACATGAAAACTTCAACATACCGCTCTTGTAACGCAATTATTATTATATTTTCACTTGTATACACGTGGATAAAGATAGCAGTTTTGCAGTCATGTATAATAAATGTATCAGAGTTATTACATAACGCTGTCAATTGTTAGAATTCTTTCTTTGAGCTTGGTTCTCATTCAGCACATGCCACATCTCTTCTGTGAGATCATAGCCTACGAAAACGCGAAGATGCTGGAAGCTTGTAAGGAGGAATGCAAATTTAAAATAATTTCTTCGAAACAATCTATCGAATCCCTTGTGAAATATCCTTGCACGTTGGCACACCTGTTAAAAAGTATTTGTAGGCCTTGGAGGGAAACTGGGAGTTGTTAAGTCATAAAACAAATAACAGAACAGCCACACGCCGAGGGGTATATCATACAATGGAATACAAACAACAAAGGAATTAATTCAGCTGGGAAGCGATTGAGGACTCACAACGGAATTCCTGATGATAGGTGCAGACTTTTCAATTTGCTCAAAATCATTATTCGACGCGTTAAGGATTTCAGCAGCTGTCTGTCCACATTTCAGATTACTTGCATGTGTAGGGCGTAAGTGGATTAAATTGAAACAGAAGTGGATTATGTAAAAGAATAAGACAGTAAGAAGAAAGAGGAAGTGAATTACAGATAAGTAGCTAAATGAAAAAAAATAGAGAACATGAGAGATAGAAAAAGAAAAATTCGAAAGAGAATGTGAAGAAAGAAACAAAGAGAACGAAAGGTGACTCGCGTTAATTATTAGAATAAAATAAAAAATTAAAAAAAAAATGGACAGTCGGAAAACACTATTTAACTAATAAATGAAAAGAGAGAGAACTGATGAACGAATTTTTTACTTGGTTATTTAACGACATTGTATCAACTACGACATTATTTTCGTCGATGGGATTGGTGATAAGATGATATTTGGCGAGATGAGGCCGAGGATTCGCCATAAATTATCTAACATTTGCCTTATGGTTGGGGAAAACCTCGGGGAAAAAATTCAACCGGATAATCAGCCCAAGTGGGTACTGAACCCGAGCGCAACTCCGGATCGGCAATGAACGAATTAATAAGAGAAAATTTAATAACACAGAATCAAAGAAGAATGATGAATTATTAAAGGAAACAGGAAGAAAGTGAGGAAAAGAACAATGGAAAATAAAGGTGGCAGGAAAATTAATAGAAAACGATAGACTGAAAGAAAGAAAGAAAGAAAGAAAGAAAGAAAGAAAGAAAGAAAGAAAGAAAGAAAGAAAGAAAGAATGAATCAAACAAACGAACAAAGAAAAAAGGGAAAGAAAGAAAGAACGAAAGAAAGAAAGAAAGTAAGAAAGAAAGAAAGAAAGAAAGACAGACAGACAGACTGTACGTCTGACATAAGTCCTTTGTAACTGGAAATTCTTCTGAGGGATTTGTCTTTCAACCTTCACAATTGAAGAGTCCACTGCAAGAATCATGGATGTCACTTTCTTGTCGAAAATGAACCAAGACTGTCAATGCATAGCTTAAGACATATAGAATGTATATAGAGAGTTATATGGCATTAACACTGATAGTCATTGTCCAGTAATGATCGGAAAATCACAGTTAAGCTTTGAGCGCTAAGCATTTCAAACTTTCAATTGCTTCTCCTGCAAAATGTATTCCAAATAACATCCATCATTCTTGCAATGGACTCTTCAATTGATACAGCAATCTCAAATTTTTTTTGGCAGGAACAATAGTTTTGTTTGTCTAATTCTTCCATAATAGTCTTCCATAATTTACTTAAAGGTACAGTATCAAAAGTCTTTTCTAAATCAACAAATAATAGTTGTAGCTCTTGTCCTGATGTATATTTCTTTTCCCAATAATTATCTACAAATGCATGATATTTTGACGACCTTCCTGCTATAAATCCTGCTTGATTTGATTAATTCGATCATTGTGTGAATTAATGAAAGAGAGGAAGAAATATACGAAGATGAAGAAAAGAATCAGTTAAGGAAAGGAAAAAAAAAGAGAAAGACGGAGTAAGTTAATAAAGGAGAGAAGATAGAAGGAAAAAGAAAGTGAATGAAAAATATGACTTAAACTGAAGAAAATAATAGTTTGTAAAGGTAATGAACCATTTATACGGTGAAGTTCCTGCAATATAAGAGTAAATAGTTCTTATTGGACGAATATAACGGAGGAGAAAAGAAAAGTAAATTTAGCTCCAGCATGACATGGCGAAAAGGAGATTCTAGTGACGTTGGGAGGTAAACGTTGTTTGCTAATTGTAGTCTAACCTGCTAGTGATGGCTGGAAATGAACACACCCCTCGCGGTGGCGCAGTTAAAATGTTCACAACCCTCTTTCGTACGCCATTAACACCCAGGCGGAGGGAATACCTAATGATTTCACTAGTACCTCATTAGTCGTACAGATTTCAAATTGCTCGCTTTCCACAAAATGAAGAAATAATTGAAACAATAACAAATGCTGGGTCACGTCTCGCCCGATCCTTCAGAAGCACAAGTAGTGTCTTTCCTCACATGCAGGAACGGGCCGCGTACAATTGTTATGCGAGTATTTCCTCCCCCTCCCACTTCATTCCCCCCACCCCTACCCTCTCAGACAATTCTACTCTGGTTATTCCAGATCGTCTCGTGTTTCTGTAATGTGTTAGTTCGTAGGTGCAAGAGTGATCTATGATAGATTATTCACAAATTCGTAAGCTTCACTGCTTTTTCTGAAAAGAATCGAGACTTTATCACGGACGTAGGCTACTCTATGTGTAGGGTGAATATACTTCCCGATTAATCAGGATTTTCCCCATTCAGTGCACACAAATTTGTCTCGATTTTTTTTAACAAACTGCTTTTATCCCGAATTTTAATCGCTTATGAAAAATTGTGTTTTCTTTTAATCCTTATAATAAAGGAAGCTTTTAATATAAAAATGAGTGTCTTCTGACGGCCTTAGCAAAAACAACTAAGGAAGAGATGGGTGAAGTGTTTTGTATGAAGTGTGGCATTATATGGGACATTACGACGAAGTGAAAGAAACGACTAGAAGCATTTGAAATGTGGATATGTATAAGAATGAAGCGTGTGAAATAGGCGGACAAAATAAGAAATGAAGCAATGTTGGAAAGAGTGGATGAAAAAGAATTAATCCTAGAACTGATCAAAAAGAGAAAAAGAAATCGGGCGAGTCACTGGCTAAGAAGAAAGTGCATAGTGAAGGATGCATTGAAAGAAATGATGAACAAGAGAAGAGTTCGGGGGAGAAGAAGATATCAGATGATAACGACATTAAGATGCACTGAAAGAAATGATGAACAAGAGAAGAGTTCGGGGGAGAAGAAGATATCAGATGATAACGACATTAAGATATTATATCGATCATATGCATAGGCTGAGGGGAAAGTATAAAATAGGGAAGATTGCAGAATGCTGGGTTTGCAGTGAAAAGCCTGCCCTGATTGAACGAATTTTATACTTTACAGAATCAATGAGACAGAAGCAATGTTATGTAAATGTCAAGTAATTATATCGAATGACGAAACAATTCACAGCGAAAATTTTAGATTAAATTCAGAAATACTAATTGTTTTCACATATCCAATAGATCCTAAGAGAACTTTTGTATGTATGTATTTATTCACACTGCAAATGAGTAAATACCCGGTGACAGTGGTAACTAATTACACTCAATAATTACATTAATAATAAATTACAATTCATAATATTAATAATAAAATAATAATAGTAATAAATAATAATAATAATAACAAGGAACATCCTAAATTAAATAAAGCACAATCACTTAATATAACATATTTAATTAAAGTAACTATAATTTATATCTTAACCCTAAGTTCGAACTTAAACCCACGAATATATATAGTAGGCCTATATGTTCATACTTGTATAAGTACGTTTCAGCGCTACACTCATTTCGGTATCAATTCACTTACTGCACTGGAACTATGAAACATTTCACTGACACTATCCTGACTTCACTAACACTTCAAAAACATTTCACTGTTTAAATACTTTGCACTACCACTATAAACTATAAAACTTCACAGACACAACACACTTCTTCACTGATGCAACACTTCAAATAACAAAACACCCTTATTATTCCGTTGAATTGTACTTACTATATTAACCTGAAATCGCTAGCCTAGACCCCATTACAAGCAATTTCGGACGTTCACTATAACTCACACCCTTTCACTATAAATCTATCTCATTTCTCTGCCAGTATAACTCTCAGAATTTACTTATAAGCTCACTGCGCTTTCACTACAACACACTGCACACCCAATATAAATCACTGGAGATTCACTATATGTATCTGCTTACTCACTATACATGTAACACACAAAATAGTGTGCATAATATATTTCCGTCTCTTAGTAAGGTCCTTAAGCCTATTTTTAAATACGTTTTTGGTTATTGGTAAAGCCTTTAGTAAGTCTGCAGGTAGAGTATTCCAGTCCCTGATAGTACGATTGAGAAAAGAAAACTTTCGTGTCCGCCCTCTGTCATCTTTCCCTCAATTTATGTGAGGTACATAACATAACATACAGGAAACAAGAAAGTGACTAAATCTGATTTATTCAAACGACACCATGTGACCATGCGCAGATACATTCTACAACGGGCCGGCTTGCAATGTGACGGACGCTATACTCATTAGCATTCTAGTGCGGAACAGGAGATGGAACGATCGTAACGAGCCTGTCTCTTGGAATGCAGTACTTGTGCCACTGTTGCGTGGACGTGCAGGGTGCTGCTGCTCCGTGTTCGATACCGGTGTCACGCGAGACTCCTTGCTCCGTATTAGCCAACCCTTTAGCTCCAGAGGCGCGCTGCCATGCAATCATTCAGCACGTCTCTACGGCCCGACATAAATCTCTTGATCGCAAACACGGCGGCAAATAAAATTGACGGGATTTTTTACTCTCTCGTTATACGAAAGGATTTTCGGTCATTGTGTACGAAACGGATAAGTTGCACATTTGAAACGCTGTGTGAAATCTGCAGTAAAATTGCGGATAGGGTATAAATCCCGCATACTCTCTTGATTTCTGTCCCTTACCTTGTGTTCTGTTTTAATTGGCAGGGAAAAGATGAGGTTCTGGGATCACTGGTTTTAATGGTGAATTTGAACATTGTAAAGCGAAGTTTGTCTATAGTAATGTTACAAGAGGTCTGAGATATGCCGATAAATTTATTTGGGAAATCTCAGAAATCGAGTGACATTTATTAGGACTATTTTGTGAATAAAATAAAAATGTAAGTGATTTTATATCCTTAAAATTCGCTCACAAAATGTTAATAATTGTATATTTATGAATACTTAACCTATTCAGACAGTGTAAAGTCGAAATAGATGAATAACGATTAACTGCAATAAAGAAATTGAATGTTATTCAGTAATACCAATTGAGAAAAGCGAAATACAGGTTTAAATATGTTAATTGCATATACTGCGCTTTTCTCTTGTTATTATATGAGAAATAAGTTTTTATTATCTGCTGAAATATTAATTTAATTTAAACATTTTATTGTATAATTACAAATAACCTGATTAATACATTAATTAAGCGAACAATTGTTATGAAGGAGTGTCATTTTCTTTAGATACAATGGACATGGAATTAGAAGATGAAGATGTGGATGTGGAAGTAGGATTTCATACTTAATTAAGTACAATGGATTCATGCTCATCGATTTACGTGGAAACATTTGGCTACATTGACTAAACAAAATAACGACCATGCGATAAATTAATAGTGATAAATCGAGCTGCAGGAATTATCGCGATGTATGACTGTGATTGATTGGAATTCAAAATTTCTTCACACTTCATTGGTCGAAAATAGAATGACATCATATAAACGAAATAGTCAAAGCAAATTATATGAAAATCTTGTTAATTTTTGTTACTGGTTTATTTTACGACGCTTTATCAACTGCTATGCTTATCTAGCGTCTGAATGATATGAAGGTGATAATGTCAGGGTCCGGCGCCTAAAGTTACTTAGCTCTTAATGGGTTGAGGGAAAACCTCTGAAAAATCTTCAACCACGTAACTTGTTCCAACCAGGATTTGAACCCGGGCACGCTAACCATTACTCCACAGCGGTGGACCCAATTCATATTACAATTTGAAAATTGTACACAGAATAACAAAATACATACAAATTGTACTACAATATAGGTACAGCCCACAATATGATTACATGGGTTCAGAAGAAATGTTCCATTATGACATAAATTTCCTGTTATACGTAAAATAAATTACGAAACTGTGCCGTGCCTTGTAAATTAGCAATTTGAAAATGATAACAAATTACAGCAAAACAATAATACATTATTGATATAGAATGCATTGTTATTTTATATAGAACTAATATCATACAGTGGTTTAAAAATTTTTCCCCATAGTATTTAAAAATTGTGACAACTATTTGATCTTAAAGTTCTTTTTTTATTTAGTATTTATTTTATTTATTTATTTATTCATTTATTTATTTGCTCATTTTCTCACTTATTTACTTTTTTGTTTATTTAATACTAGCCGTACCCGTGCGCTCCGCTGCACCCGTTAGAAATAAATATAAAGTAATTACATCATTAAAATAGGACATTTGATCCAGGGAACATTCGTGTTTGATAGAAGGATAAATCGTTTATTACGTTACTTAATTTAAAGTGAATTAAAAAAAATAAAAATACGATCATTTTGATCCACAGACCACTCATTTGCCATAAAAATTATTTTAGGAAATACAGGAAACGAATGTACAGAAGAGCCTATCAAGTTTTCTGTGCATGAGAATCTATTTTAATCTTACCTGTCCTCGATTCACTCAGAAATTACTGTAATAACATTATAGCATTATGTCCATCTAGAGAAACTACACTTTCCAATGGTGAATTAATAATTAATTATACAAATCGGTTAATTTAGCTTCCGACATTACTTCATACAAACACAGAAACATTCTCTGTAGGCTGTTTCATAGCTTTCGATTGTTGTTGTCCAAGGCCCCTTATAGACGAAGTCATTTGTTTTTTAATTCATTACACGGCCTTAGATGGCAGTTATTTTAATTTTAAAACTCATTTATCTCATTAAATATCAGTCCTATCAAAATTTTTCAAGGAATAAAACGTATCGGAAATTATTTTTGAAGAAACTTTTGTTATGTAACATTTTTCATAAAAATCAATAATAAGCGAGATATTTCGATTTATTTAATTCAAACCTCATACCCCCCCCCCCTCTTAAATAAAATATTTTGAATGCCATATAGCCTAAATTCTAAGTTACAACGAACTTAGTTTATATTCCAATTTTCATCTAAATCTGTTCAGCCATTATCGCGTGAAAAGGTAACAAACATCCAGACAGACAGGCAGACAGACATACAAACATACATACAAACAAAAATTAAAAAAAAGCGATTTTCGGTTTCAGGGCGGTTAATTATATATGTTAGGACCAATTATTTTTTGGAAAATCGAAAATTACCAGAAAAATTTCGGCTACAGATTTATTATTAGTATAGATGTATGTATTTATTTACACTGCAAGTGGGCAAGCACCCGGTGGCAGTGGTATATACAATATTAACAATACACAGTTAAAATGATAAGCAATACACAATAAAATTTACAATAGCCTACATAATAAAATTTACAACACATATACAATTTTATACACAATACAATAAGAATACACAATACAATTTAACACAATAATAATTAAACATAAAATAAAACACCTAATTTTACAACACAACCTACATAATTATGTATAGGTCCTACATAATTTTCAATAGTCTTTCACTTTACTCTCATCTCATTCCCTGTAGTGGCACTATGACGCATTTCACTGACACTTTAGCACACATTTCACTGACACTATAGAACACATTTCATTGACGCTATAAATTATCACTGATCGGAACTGTTCACTGCACTGTAAAACCATAACTTCACTGACTCATCTCGCTTCACTGATACAATAGTTCAAATAAGTCAAATAATTGCATTCTTATGCATACTTATAAACAGAACTACATTTAAACTAAACATTTCTAGTGTAAGGCCCTCTTACACGCTATTTTTAAATAATTTACAATTCAAACCAAGGAAGTAAACTCGTCAGGCTAGATAAATACATGCCACCTTAAAAAATTAAGTGTTGAATGTCACCTTAATTTTAATTTTCACTTTATACACAACTCTTTAAATTATTCTTGAATCTCCTTAAGGAAGGACAGTTCTCAAAGACCGCTGCAGGTAGGTCATTCCAATCATTTATAGTTCTATTTAAAAATGAGAATTTACCTACATCCGTTTTCTGTTTCCTACATTTGATTTTAAAATCATGATCGTTCCTACCATAGTACGTTGGCTTTTCTAACCGAGCCGTTATGTCTACCCATGCTTTCTGACCTAGATGTGCTCTATACAATGATGTTATTCTAGTTTTCCTACGTCTGTTTTCCAAAGTTTCCCATTTAAGTTCTTTTATCGTATCGTTCCCATCTTCTCTTTTACCTTTAACAAATTTAGCTGCCCTATACTGGATTCTTTCTAAGGAATTTATCTGATATATTCTATAGGGATCCCAACACGTAGTTCCGTATTCCATTAACGGTCGCACTAATGTTAGATATGCTATTTCCCTCGATTTGGGGCTAGCCTTTCTCAAGATTCTCATAATAAAGTGAAGTGCCCTCCATGCTTTGCCAGTAACATTATCAACATGCTCTCCCCAAGAAAGTTTGGAGTTTAAATACACTCCTAGGTATTTACAACATTGTTCTTGCGGAATTACAACACCACTGAATTCGTAATTTAGACTAGTTTCCTCTCGGGTTTTACAAAATGTTATAGATTTACTTTTAGAACCATTTATTTTCATCCTATGCTTTAACGCCCAGTTGTAAATGTTATTCAAGTCTGTTTGAATAGCATCTACATCTGAATTATTTCTAATCTTTCTATAGATAATGCAGTCGTCTGCAAATAGCCTCACATTTGATGTAATATCCTGGCATAGGTCATTTACGTAAATTATAAAGAGTAATGGACCCAGAACGCTGCCCTGTGGCACCCCTGAACTTATATTTCCAATTTCCGATATTTCATGACCTACTCTAACTCTCTGGATTCTACCTTTTAAGAATTCTTGGATCCATAGCACCACTCTTTTATCTATTCCTAGCCTACTTAACTTATCTATTAATATGTCATGTGGCACCAAATCAAATGCTTTCGACAGGATTAAGGCCAAAAGAGGCTTCTCTTCCATCCTACCAGATACAATATACAAATGCAACAAATAGGCATACAGTGTTAATAAATAATGCAAATTACATTAAATTCCAAGACACGATGAATAGGATTACAAGGGAACACTAAAGGGCACTTATAACACAAATATAAGTAAAACGAGAGAGATAAAGAGGAAGTAACAGTAATATAATAATAATAATAATAATAATAATAATAATAATAATGATAATAATAATAATAATAGTGACTGGGAGCTTTTGAAATATGAATATAGAGCAGAATGGAGCTTGTGAAATGGACACAAAGAATAAGAAGTGAAGCTGTGCTAGAAAGCGTAGATGAAGAAAAAATAATGCTGAAACTGAACAGCAAGAGGAAAAGGAATTGGTTGGGTCACTGGCTGAGAAGAAACTGCCTACTGAAGGATGCACTGGAAGGAATGGTGAACGGGGGAAGAGTTCGGGGCAGAAGAAGATATCAGATGATAGGCGACATGAAGATATATGGATCATATGAGGAGAAAAAGAGGAAGGCAGAAAACAGGAAAAAAGATTGGAGAAAGCTGGGTTTGCACTAAAAGACCTGCCCTTGGACAGAAAACTAAATGAATGAATACAATTACTACGGAAATTAGGCCTACTATATTATAAAATCATGTATGAAATGGAAGCTTATACAACAAATTATACTGAAGGTCCACTCCTCACATCACATGCCGTCGGATGTGTTGAGATGGACTTGTGCAGTCGGGTATTAAGCGCTGTCGTGGTGGGTGTCTGAAACTTTTTATCGCGCCGTAGGAGTCGAGTTTTTGAATGACCAAATTACCGCCTGTAGTTGATTTCTTTTCTCTCTCATGCCTCTCCTCTCCCCCAACATCATATCAAGCTCAAGAATTCATAAAAAAGCGATGGAGGCATTCAGCAATTGTACATGCGAGTCGATTACTGGGCCACGCTACCTGCCGCCCACACGCCGTTCTGCGTTGAGGAGGTAATGTGCATCACAGCGGTGACACGGGAGCACAGAGATGTAAGAGGAGATGATGATGATGATGATGTTGATGATGATGATGAATACATACAAGGGAGAATTAAACATGAATGAGGAAGAAAGAAAACATAATTTCAAAAATAGTAAATAAAGTAATATGTAACTTAATAATAATAATAATAATAATAATAATAATAATAATAATAATAATAATAATGATTTATTTTAGCTGGCAGAGTTAAGGCCGTAAGGCCTTCTCTTCCACTCAACCAGCAAAAAGTGTATATACATATGCATGAACTTACAAAGAATCCAACAATTTGATTTAGATGAGAGTTACATGTATACAAAAGTTATTTACAAATTAAACAACAAAATACTATGAACTATTAATTAAACACTGAAATAAACTGTGTAGCAGAATTAAACTAAAATACATAGAATGTTAATATATTTCAAATAATATTAGATAATAGAAAGAGATTATTACGAGACAATTAAAATACAGCACAATCAGGATGATGTCTAAAGAAAAAAGTAACAATGTAGTCAGTGATAGTTTAAATCAGTATGATTGGAGTGAAATGCTAATAAGGTTATCTTTTAAGCTGTTCTTAAAGGTGTTTATTGTCTTGCAGCCCCTAATACTTTGTGACAAGGAATTCCATTGACGCGAGGTGGATATTGTAAAAGATGATGAATAACAAGATGTTCTATGAAGAGGTATACTTAGCGTGCCACAGATAAGTGATCTGGTATTTACGTCGTGGTTAGAGTATAGATAAGAGAAACGAGACGAAAGGTAATTTGGTGTTGAAGTGTGCATAATTCGAAAGAGTAAAGACAAAGAGTGTAAAGTTCTACGTTCTTTAAGTCGGAGCCACGAGAGACTTGCGAAGGACGGTGATATGTGATCATACCGTCGGATGTTGCACACGTATCTGACGCACATAACTTACAGACCCAGAAACAAAATTTGGGTCACCTGAACAACAATGGTTAAACATTAAACAATTTCAAAGAGAGATTTATGCATTGTTTGGTAGTAAATAGGGGCCATTTTAACATTTTGTAAACTGAAATCCGCATATGATACAACACAACAATCAATGTATTTCATGAAGTACGTCAAAGTTATGAAATACATTGATAATTAACAAGCTTATCGGAACAAAAATGGGTATACAATTCAACACAACAATGCTAATTTTGGTTTTAATGTTTTTTTTTTAGTCCATGCATTGCATTACTATTGCAGATAAATTTCAATGGTGCATATCCTACAATGTGCATTTTTTAAATTATAAATTTAAATAATATTAGACTGTCTCCGTGGTCTGTCGGCCAGCATGCTGGCTTCCAGATCAGGAGGTCCCGGGTTCGATTCCCGGGCTTGGCTCTCGGTGAATTTTTCTTCAAGAAGAGTAATTCCCTGGGATATCTAGAGTCTGGAAATTTGTATGATTGTGAGTGTGCCGGGTTAATATTAATTAACCAATCATCACAAATGTAAAAATACATCAGGACTGTCGCTGGGCAGTAACCTGAACACACGTTTCAGCGTCACATTGTTGACAAGTAACTCCATCTGTTAGCACAACCAACAACGGAAAAAAAATGTTAATATTGTTATTAAATTCTTTTTATTAGCTATATTTGTTTCTTTTCGCTTTTGTCTGCAATTTTTCAATCCAAAGCCTCCTCATATTGGTGTACTGAAGCATTCAAATTTACTTTTATTCAGTATACATACATTGTCATCAAAAGAGGTAATTTTTAAAAACAATAGTTTATAAATAGCATATACACACACACACACACACATATATATATATGTATATTATTTTGTACGTACTGAGACCTGAAGAATCCAAAAATGGGGAAATAAGTACATATGCCCTTTAAAAAAGATAGACTCCTTGGCACACTCTTTATAAGTTAAAAGCATAACATTTTAAAATATACTCAACACATTCCTTCTTTGATACCTTACAACTTTTATGTAAATAGTTTCCTCACAAAATTAGAAATAAGAAAGTTACAACCATTGTTCCATACTTTTTACTCATCCTGTATAAAAAAAATAAAAGAGAATTAATGGGACAGGAAGAGAAAGAAAGGCAATTGGAAGAAAGAGAAGAAGAAAAAGAGTTGAATGGGATAGAATATCAGTCAACTTTAAACACACATTCCCACTGGTACAGAAAATCCAGGAGATACTGGACCATTAAATAATAGTGCTGTATTGTAGAGGCATCAGTAGTTACCTGGGTGGTAAAACTGTACCCAACAAGCGCCGTTCTGTGTGTGAGATGCAGTTTATAGTGTTTGTTCCTGTGTTGATATTTGCACAGCCCTGAAGAACAGGCGTTCCTGTTCTCGATGCGCTAGACAATGCTGTTCACATTGTGGCTCTAACATCCCGGCGCCACTGGCGATACCGGACTTGGAAGTAGCGTGCTACAAGGATAAGGCCGTCTGCATTCTCTAAACATCACATTTCTAAGAAGTCTAGGATATATCACCATGAGCCCCTTCATAAGTGGGCCAAGTAATTGCCTTGCTTGTCACTGCATCCCCAATTCGCGGTTGAAGCCTAGCTGGAGGCAACAAAAATCCGTAGCATGACTTACTTTCAAAGAAAATTAAGACCGGGCGTCCCATATTCTAGAATGAGTCATTTAAAAGAACATTGTCACCAACCAGGACAAAATTAATGGCAAATTTCTACCCGAGTGTCGTGGATAGATTCAGTGCAGCATTGCGGAAAAACAATGAAAATAGTTTTTATGACAATGTAACAAAACTTCTGAAAAGTTATAATAGTATATTATGATACAAGGTTGGGAAGTGCTTTTTACAAAATCGAAAAAAAGTTTGAAAAATGAGTAGAGCGAGTATAATGTATTTTGAAAAAAAAAAAAAATATATATATATATATATATATATATATATATATATATATAAATCTTAATATACAGTACTACATTACACTATGAACAGCTGATGGTTAGCAGTCTGGCCAACGTACAAACTTCACCATCAAGGAGTAAAAATCGTTCGGATACTAAACAAACATGGACACCTCACTAACAATTGGGGGTACAATAACAGATCTATATTAGTTACAAATACGAATGTAGGCGGTACATAATAACAATTTTAAAAATATAAATTTAGATGTTGTCTTAGAATTTTTGTGTGACTCACAATTAGTAATTTACAATTCATATTGATTTTTCACATAAGCCGATTGACATGTATGCTATAATAGAATACAAATAAATTGATTAATTAAAGGAAGAAAATTTCATCTAAATAAGAGGACTCGGGGAAGGATGCAAGAATACTTGTGGCATTAGCGCCCTGAATGGCGATACCAATGCGCTGAAATAGATATTGACTGCTTCGAGGGCCCCCAGAAAGCTGCACTAAACTTCTGCCTATGGTGGAGATGGGAACTTTGGCTTCACTACACCATGATCCAAACGTTTTAACAACAAAAGGGACAAAAAGGGACAAGGATACTTGTAATATTTCGTATTCAATTGGAATAATTTTTATTTCTTTTTGTGAAGTAAGTTCTGCCACAAGACGTGCCACACTAGCGACATTTGTGGCCTAGTTCTTTTGCGATTTGTAGCACTCAGTAGCTCTTTAAAAGATCTTCTTCTTCACCTCCTCTCTCCTTAACCCTACTTCCATTTTTACGACATATCTTATGACTGAACATTTTTACAGCCACACACAATTGTAATGCGTATGGGAAGAAAATTGTTATTGTCCATTGCCATTCTTTAGGTACATAACAACTTAACCAACACATATTAAGAAAATCCAAGAAAAAAGAACTATATATCTTGATTACACAACTTTTAACACTGTATCACTTCGGAATATGTATGATAAGAACTTTCTTGTGTTAAATTTTAATGTATCTTGTTAACATGTTTCAACCTATTTTGGGTCATCTTCGGAACTGGTCGTTGTTGGTCTTGGCGCCTCTTGTTTCCTGTGAGGATGCGTTAGTAGTGTAGAGTGTTTTGAAATTGAGTTGTGTGTTGAGAATATCGTTGGGGTGTGTTCTCGTGTGTCTGTTTATTTCATATTGTTCTAGTGTGTTGGGTTTCTGGCTTTTTGGTTGGATGTGCAGTATTTCCATGTCTGTGTTGATGTCTCTGTAGTTGTGGTTGGCATTTGTGATGTGCTCTGCATATGTGGAGGTGTTTTGTAATTTTGTTACGGCTGTGATGTGTTCTTTGTAACGTGTTTGAAATGATCTACCTGTCTGTCCTATGTAGAAGTTGTTGCAGGTGTTACATTTGAGTTTGTATACGCCTGCAACAACTTCTACATAGGACAGACAGGCAGATCATTTCAAACACGTTACAAAGAACACATCACAGCCATAAAAAAATTACAAAACACCTCCACATATGCAGAACACATCACTAATGCCAACCACACCTACAGAGACATCAACACAGACATGGAAATATTGAACATCCAACCAAAAAGCCAGAAACTCAACACACTAGAACAATGTGAAATATACAGACACACGAAAACACACCACAACGATATTCTCAACATACAACTCAGTTTCAAAATATATACACTCTTTGACTCTACACTACGAACGCACCCTCGCAAGAAACAAGAGACGCCAAGACCAAAAACGATCAGTTCTGAAGATGACCCAAAATAGGTCGAAACATGTTAACAAGGTACGTTAAAATTTAACACAAGAAAGTTCTTATCATACATTTTCCGAAAAAAAGATCTTCAAAAAAATTCTCTGATTCATATTTTATTAACTCTGTATCAACTCTTCATGTTATTGGGGCAGAAATTTTCGATGCTTTTGTGGAATGCCGTATATTGAATAAGTAACAATGCAGTGGAATCTTGTATTTCCAAGAATTTCTGCCACAGTCTGGCTCTCTCGGCTTCTGTTTAATTTCCAGACCGTCTGCGTCGCACTCTTCGACCCCCATTTGTCCAAATGTTTCATCTGACACAGACAGCACAACCTTCATCCTTGAAACTGATAACCAAAGCTTCTGAGCGAACACCATCCCCATCTTGAGACGCTTTCCCCACTCCACCCTCGTCTCTTTTAAATAGGTATACAGAAACAAATTCATAGTGCCAGATGCCCTCTACAAATGTCTGCATTCATTTCTGCACTCTACCACTTTCCTCAAAATATTACAAGGAATCCATATCTTTTCTGTTAAGGACAAGACTTTCATATTTTACTTCTCACTTATGGTAAAAAAAAACACATAGATATTAATAGACTACTCGCCCTCCACTATGGCTCAAACTGTAACATTTCCACGTTAAAAAGCAGCGGATCACTTTTCGATCTCTAGTATAGTATTGAGTGATAATTTTCATTTCATAAGAATTGAATACATCCATGGAATAAGGTGAATGTAACACTTGGGCTACATGTTACATTCAACCTCTATCCATAAAGGTACTCAATTGATCACGTGTCTCTTGTATATTTTGTAGTCAGAAACGCTGCTCTTACAGCTGTAGCGGAGAAGTCTAGCGTTCAAAATGCAACATGTCCACCATAAACGATTTTTCAGGAATAGCGAAAAACGTTTTATTACTAAACTATACAACAAAATTATTTGCTTTTGTATTCTAATATAGATGGGAAGATAATATTAAAATGGATTTGAGGGAGATGGGATGTGATGATAGAGAATGGATTAATTTTGCTCAGGATAGGGACCAATGGCGGGCTTATATGAGGGCGGCAATGAACCTCCGGGTTCCTTAAAAGCCAGTAAGTAAGTAAGTAAGTAAGTATTCTAATATAGGCCTATTGTTTTCTGTTCAGAAATCTGTTTTATATGCATTAAATGAAACTAAGATTATTTTTGCTGATTTAAAATGTATAACTTGGACATGTTACTTTTTGTAAGAAATGTTTATCATTCATCAGGCAACTAAACCAGAAAATAGTGGGATAGGGTGGCCAGTTCCTTTCCCCTTCCCTTCCATACCTCTGTCACTAGTAATATGTTTCACTAATCTGAATTTAGATGTATACAATAGTTATTCATACAAGTGTATAATCTTGATGATTATGGCATGAGTGAATATTTGTCGAGTGAGTGTGAAAATTGGCGTCACTTATGAGGTCCCAACCTGACTTTAGACAGTGTTGACTAAACAAAAATAACAATGATAATGATAAAAATAATATATTATTATTATTATTATTATTATTATTATCTGTCCACATCTATGGAGTAACGGTCAATGCGTCTGGCCGGGAAACTAGGTGGCCCGGGTTCGAATCCCGGTCGGGACAAGTTACCTGGTTGAGGTTTTTTCCGGGGTTTTCCCCCAACCCAATACGAGCAAATGCTGGGGAACTTTCGGTGCTGGACTCTGGACTCATTTCACCGGTATTATCACCTTCATTTCATTCAGACACTAAATAACCTCAGATGTTGATACAGCGTCGTAAAATAACCCAATTAATATATAGTCTAAAATTCTAGTTTCTTTATTGAGAATGCTCGAATCGACTATTTAACGGTTATGGTCTAACATGAAGCCGAAGTCGAAATGCCTTGCTGAGGCTACACAGGAGGACCTTCGCCCCGTGTGTCGTGTTATCTGCATCCCTTAGGATCACCCTCGTTCAGTGCATTAGCCAAGCACTCGTTAGGGACTGAAGAGCAAATGAAGGTCTACACCACTTTCGCAGCCTGCATGAGACCTAACCTTACCTCCAGATAAACATTGTTAAAGAATCACTTGAGATTTTTCCCCGATTCTTTTTTATCTAGTACATAGCAACCAGATGCCAGCCAGAGTTCGCAAGGCAGAAGAAGCATGTGTCTCTCTTGTGTGTATAACAGCTCCCGCTCCAAAAATGTTTATTTAAAACGAGAGATGAAATACGACGAAGAGAGTGGAAAGACACGGAAAGAGTTTTGAATGCTAGTAGTTTAAAATGATTCTTCCAGTTTTTTAACATTTATTTTTAAGTTGGTAATGGAATATACACTCAAGCTTCTGAATAAATAAATTCAGCTGCCGTTGCCGATTTATTGAACAGGCGGAAGCTCTTAAACTTCTGCATTGCTGAATCCCTGGGAAATGAATCCTGGCTTGGTTGATCGTTTGAACGTGATGCAACAATTCGTAGTTTGAGGTGTAACAGTTCTAAGATTGTTTTAATTTATCAAATAGTAACAAGCGTTACAATGGTGGTTATGGTAATAGTTGAGGTGATGGTGAAAATGATAACAAAAAATAAATCCGGTACGTGATAGCCCACTGAGGGCCAATGACGACTAGCCTACTTTGTGGTGCTGGTAAGATAACTAATTTCTGGATAAATTTTACATTTATTTCATGAAGCAATATCAATTTCACCTAGGCATATGAAAATATTTTTATATAGTTCTTGGTTTGTATTATCTGATCTTGAAAGTATGATATGAAAAAATTAATAATAATAATAGTAATAATAATAATAATAATAATAATACTTACTTACTTACTGGCTTTTAAGGAACCCGGAGGTTCATTGCCGCCCTCACATAAGCCCGCCATTGGTCCCTATCCTGAGTAAGATTCATCCAGTCTCTACCATCATATCTCACCTCCCTCAAATCCATTTTAATATTATCTTCCCATCTACGTCTCGGCCTCCCTAAAGGTCTTTTTCCCCTCCGGTCTCCAAACTAACACTCTATATGCATTTCTGGATTCGCCCATATGTGTTACATGCCCTGCCCATCGCAAACGTCTGGATTTAATGTTCCTAATTGTGTCAGGTGAAGAATACAATGTGTGCAGTTCTGTGTTGTGTAACTTTCTCCATTCTCCTGTAACTTCATCCCTCTTAGTCCCAAATATTTTCCTAAGCACCTTATTCTCAAACACCCTTAATCTCTGTTGCTCTCTCAAAGTGAGAGTCCAAGTTTCACTACCATACAGAACAATCGGTAATATAACTGTTTTATAAATTCTAACTTTCAGATTTTTCGACAACAGACTGGATGATAAAAGTTTCTCAACCGAATAATAACAGGCATTTCCCATGTTTATTCTGTGTTTAATTTCCTCCCAAGTATCATTTATATTTGTTACTGTTGCTCCCAGGTATTTGATAATAATAATAATAATAATAATAATAATAATAATAATAATAATAATAATAATAATAGTAATAAGTGATTTTATTTTACTGCTGTCGTGAAGTTTTATAGTGCATATATTTGTATATTTCGACTGTTATTTGAATATTACAGAAATACAGGCTTAAACATGTATTTGTTAAAGACAGATGAACATGTTATACATATTTTAAACGCATTCCCTTTCGGTAACATCCAGTTTATAACGATCAGAAAAAGAACGTAGGATGAATATCGCTATAGTGTCACCATTCTGCCATGTATTATATGGAGCAGCTTATTAGCGAACTATTAGCGTGGGTGTAGGCCTAAGTGTGAAGGAAGTCGCTAATTCCAGTTGCAAAATGCCAGCTCGGAAATACGCTTGTATTAATTCGAATAAAATTTATGTTAAATAAACAATATCTTCTGTTAATTTTAATAGCATATTTAAGTTCATATTTGTCTTTAGTGGGATATTTAAATGTATGTTTTACTTTAGTTTCATATTATGTATATTTCTTTTTAATGACATATTTAAATGTATATTTTTCTTTAATGGCATATTTAAGTACATATTTTTTAGTGGCATACTTAAGTGCACATTTCCCTTTAGTAGCGTATTTAAATGAACATTTTTATTTAGTGGCATTTTTAGATGTATGTTTTTCTTTAGTCTCATATTTAAGTACATGCTTATTTCATTCATTCATAGTATTTTGCCCAAGGGCAAGTCTTCCACTGCAAACCCAGCTTTCTCCAAAATGTTCTACTTTCCGACTTCCTCTTAGTCTCCTCATATGATCCACATATCTTAATGTCATCTATCATATATCTTCTTTTGCCCCGAACTCTTCTCCCGTTCACCATTTTTCCAGTGCATCCTTCAGTAGGCAGTTTCTTCTCAACCAGTGACCCAACCAATTCCTTTTACTCTTTCTGATCAGTTTCAGCATCATTCTTTCTTCATTCACTCTTTTTAGCACAACTTCGTTTCTTATTTTGTCTGTCAATTTCACACTCTCCATTCTTCTCCATATCCACATTTAAAATGCTTCTAGTCGTTTCTTTTCACTTCGTCGTTCATGTTCCTGCCCCTTACAATATCACACAAAAAGTTCTTTTTCCAGAGGCCTACACAAGATGCTCCTTTTTCTATTAAAAGCTTCCTTAGCCATTACTAACCTTTTTAATTCCTGGCTGCAGCTCATGTTACTGCTTATAGTACACTCCTAATATCTGAAGCCGTCCATTTGCTCTACTGGTCATTTAGAATTGCAAGTTTACCTTCTTTATTTTTCTTCCTATACCCATGGTCTTCTTCTTATACTGCTCACAGCTGTCATTTAGCTCCACTAACCTTACCTCTTAGTAAGTGCATATTTCTCTTCAGTGTCCCAGTAAAATATAGCCTAAATTTTTATTTATTGCCTTATTAAATATGCGTATATTTATCTTTAGTGTCATATTTGAATTTTTATTTCTCTTTAGTGGCATATTTAAATGTGTATTTCGCTTAAGTGGCATGTTTAAATATAAAATTCTTTTTTGTGGTGTATTTAAGTTCATATTTTTCTGAAGTGGCATACTGAAGTTCATATTTATCTTTAGTGTCATATGAAAATAAATATTTTTCTTTAGTGCTGTATTTAAATATATATATATATATATATATATATATATATATATATATATATTTCTCTTTAGAATCATATTTGTATCTATATTTCTCTTCAGTGACGTATTAAAATGCATATTTTCCTTTAGTGGCATATTTAAGTAAAATATTTTTCTTTAGTTGCATTTTTAAGTTCATAGTTCTGTTTAATGGTATACTTAAATGTATATTCATATTATTTAATGGCATATTTAAATGTATATTTTTCTTTAGGGGAATATGCAATATATATTGTTCTTTGGTGTCATATTTACATGCATATTCCTTCGATTTTAACTCTATATTTGCATACATATTTTAACTATATTTGGTGCATAAAAATCTGTTGTGTAGTGGTAATTCATAATGCTGAATAAAATATTACTACAGTCTAGTATATACAGTCACGAAGCTCAATACGTAATAAATATGCATCCACATATAGTTGCTAACTACTAGGATCGCTACCATCGCCTCATTACGAACAATGCGAAATAGTACCTGCACAGTTCATTGTTCCTAGTACCCTCATCAACTCAAGCTTCGTGACTGTAGCCTATATACTAGACTGTGATATTACTATGAACTCGTCTTCAAAGAGCTCGGCGGGAAAGTATATCCAGCCTGCGAATTGCAACACGTGAGACAGGCAGTCTGCGCGCGCCGACGTGCAATGTGCGCAATTGCGGGAGGGAAGCAGGAAGTCGCCGCAGTAAATAACGCGCAATGTTTTATGAATAATGTCGTCGAGAGGCCTTCCTTCACCCCGGAACGCATCTGCCATTTGTCACTCCTCATCCACATTTGTCCTGTTGAAAGGGAAACAACCAGATGCGATGCTGTTTTTTTTCTTCTTCTTCTTCTATATAATGCTGCCCTCCCTCAACTGTGTCGCATTTATTTGTTTTATGACACAAATCGTTACCAGATTGCTTTTATATAAACCAAGAGGAATTTTGGTTATCTTGTAAACTGGCTGAGTAGTAAAGTGTTGAAATGAAAACCGTAGGAGAACGGAAGGGACTCATTTCATTTCGGTTTTGAGAGATTGTTTACGTAAGCGAGCTTGTTTATTCTCTTTGGTATTTCTTTGACATCGCCCATTGTTACGTCACTATATCGAGGTCACAATTTAGACACATGTGGCACGCTAGGAATCAACTGACTTAAGATACAATTGAGAGATTCTTATTACCGAGGAATGTGATGTCGTTTTCAACACTTCTGCCTTGTGTTTGGGATATCCGGGTTCAATCTCGGGACCGGTCATCCTGACTTTTGACATTTGACTTGAAATAGCAGTCATTATATCAGTATCGTACTCAGGTCTGAATTATCTTCTCTTTAGTCTTCAGGAAGAATTAATTCCTTTGGTTCTTTCATAAAAACACTGATAAAAATTAGTGTCACTAAATTAACACAAAATTTCTAACAATACTTTTTATGCATTTTGTAAAAATTCAGACACTTCATCATCCAGCAGAATTTTCACAGTGATTTTAAGACAGAACCAAAGGATTTATCTCTTTCAGAAGACCAGGAAGGAGATAGTTCAAATCTTCTACAACAAACCAGAAACTAATGCCAAAATGAGGGGCTTGAAAGAACAAAAACGTGAAAGAAAGCGTGCAAAAAGGAACTACCGAAAATTGAGCCAAAATCGGAAAAGAGTGGATTAGAACGCGTTCAAGAATGAAGAGCAAAGAAAAAGACATTTTCTAAATTCTGTTCTCCAGTTCAATTTTACAAATTGTCAACGATCTGGTTAGCGTTCTAACAATTAACGAACAAATCAAAGAGTGTAATTTCTGATCCAATCTGCTGTCTATGATTTATAATTAGATTTTTCTGTAAAAAAACATAAATAAATTATTTTGTACACGGAAATTGCACTGACACTGACAACTCCACTTCGGTTGCCATGGAAATCCTGTATTTATTTTATGCTCGACCATGCCGAAATGTAGTAATTATACACCTGGTAGCAGTCCTTTAATGCACCTCAATAAAGTACACCTATTCATTAAAGTTCAGTTGTTCAGCCAATCAGATTATAAAAGCGCAAGTATCGATTATTCTCGGATATGCAATCGAAAGACAATTAGCGAAACGTCACGGAGGCTGGAAATCCAATACTGTCGCAGAAGGTTATGTTCTGTTACTATAATAATTAGCGTTAATTGTAAATAATATTCAAATAAATTCAATTTGTTATCTCGTTTTTCAATGTCTAAATCAATTTCCAGGTTATATCAAGATTAATGTTCATGTTACTCTGTAGATTATATCAAGGTCAATGACATTCGTTCCTCGGAAAAAATCAATACTTTCGCGTCTGCGCACATCTTACAATTTAGAAGGTCAGTTCCGCTCCTCACTTAGATAACCATAACATGAATACTTATGAATAATTTTAAGTTAGAAATATGGTCGAGCATAAAAAGTCGTATGAAACTTGCCTATAATGGTAATTGAGACGCTCGTATGAAAATTATGAAACTCGCTTGCGCTCGTTTCATAAACAAACATACTCGCGTCTTAATTACTACCATTATAGGCTCGTTGCAGAATGTACTATATCGTAATTCCGTTACCCTTGTTCCTCTATAGACGTTACATGTAATCATAGGATTTTATCAAATTCCTTGTCATTTTTTTAGAAGTTTTACGAATAACCAAAATAATAAAATTCCTCCAGAAGAATGAGAATGACGTAATTCAGACCACAGTACGATGATGTCAAAATTATTGCCATTTCAAGCGAACACTGTGAGGGGAGTCGTACAGTCTCGAAAAATCACAGTACTCTGAAAGGACGAAAGAGGGTTTGCAGTTTAAAACCCCAACCTGACATCTGAAGAGATGAAATAAGAAATGGGTCAAAAAGAGACAGACAGCAATAGAAGACGTGAATGACAGAAACCAAGAACTGAGTTTATACCAAAAAGAACAGGGCTGAACTGATCTTAGCGGAGGTTAAATCGGAGTGACGCCACCGCGCTGGCGCCTTCAGGGGATGAAAAATGGAATGAGGGGTGACAGAATCCAAATTGTTTCGGCATTCCAGCTTTTATTTGCTCCTTTTTTTCTGCGTCTCCCCTCTGTCCTCTCTCTTAGATTTTGTTGCCACTCTGACTTAAGCTTTCGACTTCCCTGTTCTTCTCTCCTTCAGACACCCCAGTTACCCCCACCTTCTTACTCTATTGCACTGACAGAAGTCCCCCCTCTGCCCTCTCTGCTCAATCCACTTCAGCGTTAGTATGAGGAAAGTTCTCTGGTTTCTGTCAGAAAGTTGTGGAAGACTTCTGACTTACGACTTTAAATCGTTGCGGTTGTATGGGAATAGAGACTCAGTGAGGAATTGTGGAGATAAAATTCTACATAAGACATGCATGCATATTTGAAAGTCTAGACAGTCAGTAGCAAGGGGTATGAAGTGCCTAGAGAAACAAAAAATATGTGGTAACTTTTTTATGATTCTAAACTAATGTAACTTACATTGGCCTAGGTCAGGATATGTTTTCTTTTTGCAAGACGAAAGAATACTTAATTACTTACTTACTTACCTACTTACTTACCTACTTACTTACTTACGGCTTTTAAGAAACCCGGAGGTTCTTTGCCGTCCTCCGCCATCGGTTCCTATCCTGTGCAAGATTAATCCAGCCTCAAATCATCATATCCCATCTCTCTCAAATCCATTTTAATAGGCTAATATCCTCCCATCTACACTACGTTTCAGCTTCTCCAAAGGAAGACGAAAATATAGGAGTTTTTATGTAAAGTATTTCGATACTGCCAAAATCGGTTTAGGAATTTTAACACGAAATATTTAACCTCGAGGGTTAAATGGATAAAACGTTACGGAAATTTCAGTAGTATCTGACTTCTTCTTTTTGCAAGACGAAAGAATACTTACTTACTTACTTACTTACTTACTTACTTACTTACTTACTTACTTACTTACTTACTTACTTATGGCTTTTAAGGAACCCGGAGGTTCTTTGCCGTCCTCCGCCATCGGTTCCTATCCTGTGCAAGATTAATCCACGATGAAAGAGTAATGGAATGGAGAAAAATTCTCTCCGGCGCCAGTATTTGAACCCGGGTTTTCAGCTCTACGTGCTGATGCTTTTTCACTACGCCACACCGGATACCCACCCCGACGTCGGACAGAATTGTCTCAGTTTTAAGTTCCAATTCTTGGGTTCCCTCTAGTGGCCGCCCTCTGCACTACGTCATAGATGTGGCTTAGTGGAAAAGCATCAGCACGTAGAGCTGAAAACCCGGGTTCAAATCCCGGCGCCGGAGAGAATTTTTCTCCGTTCCATTACTCTTTCATCGTAAGATGACGCAGAATATCTGCATGGAGATGTCATATGTATTTCGGTACATTAAAATAATATATAAGATTAATTCAGTCTCTATCATCATATCCCACTTCTCTCAAACCCATTTTAATATTATCCTCCCGTCTACACTATGTCTCGGCTTCCCCAAAGGTAGACGAAAATATTGAAGGATTTTTTATGTAAAATATTTCGATACTGCCAAAATCGATTTAGGAATTTTAACACGAAATATTTAACCTCGAGGTTTAAATGGATAAAACGTTACGGAAATTTCAGTAATATCTGACTTCACTTCCTTTTAACAACGAGTTATGTTAGACACTTCTGTTTCAGGCTTTCTTCATCAAATTCTCTAAAGTTCTTCAGGAGAACGGCGAAACTCGAGGCGAGACAAGTGGCCAACATCCTTGGAGTTCACATATTCAGTTTTTTCTTGACCCCAAATTTCCTTACAAGGTCGAGATTTTGCGTATCTTTTAAATGTTTATCTTTCCATTAATTAATTAATTTATTTATTTATTCACGTTATACTATTCTGACATCACTTGCTTAGCAACGGCAACGAGTTACTCATATTATTGCTCAGACTTTTTTTTAGCTGGTTATTTAACGATGCTTACCAACTTCAAGATTATTTAGCGTCGATGGGATTGGTGATAGCGATATGGTATTTAGCGAGATGAGGCCGAGGATTCGTCATAGATTACCTGGCATTCGCCTTACGGTTGAGGAAAAAACCCAACCAGTAATCAGCCAAAACGAGGAATGAAACAAGAGAACATTAGGCTTTGACTTAACAACCATAAATGGTGTTCTCTTGTTTTACAAATTGTCAAAGTCTGCTAATTTCTAAACATGGCCATTGATTAAGTTTTTTTGTCAAGTTTATGCTTTAACATCTGTAGTCATATCGCGTGTTAGGATCTGTGAGTGTACCAATAGGCCGTTGTTATAGTCGCGACGCTGTTATTTCCGGCGTGACTCCGCCTCTTTGCTTACGTCTTAGGAAGTGAAGGCTCTATAAAGTCTAGGTAGGTAGTATCGTTCGCCATTTTTTGTTCTTTCGTTGCCGAGCTACCATACGAGGAATCTATTTGGCACACCGTTAAACATTATCATGTCGTAGCTCCTATGATAATAAATCAAACGCACTGTAATTCAGCAAATAATTGAGCGGCAAATAACGTCGTGTGCTTTCTGCGAACGCCAACGAAAGAGCCAAAATGGCGGGCGATTATATTAAGTATTTATCGAGCCTTAAGAAATGAATAACGTCTTCATAAGCGAATCACAACACGCACACGTTTAAATGTAGCCGACCTGCAACGCGATTGGCTGCCGGAAATTAGAGCGACGGGACTTATAGTATTGTTGAGTTCCCGTCTTCTATTGTGTTGTAGATGGCTTGTGTTGATGTAACGGATTTAGATTTTTATTAATGTTTATGATATCGGTGATTGCGGTGGTGATGAATCATATGTAGGCTAAATTTCCAATCTGGCATTCGCCTTTATGACTGAGGAAAACCCCCAGTCAGATTGGCCGGCCACGGGATTTGAACCCGGGATCTCCCGAATATAAGTCTCAAACTTTATCGTTTGAGCCAACTCGCTTGGTAGGCCTACTGATTAATTTATTTCTTCATTGTTTTTACATAGGCCTATAGGTTTCTTATACCAATGACAACTCCATATGTCCTATACCCAGTAAAACACACAGTATACTATATACACACTTGTATGTGTATACAATAGGCCTACATATATTCATAACGATGAAACAAAGATTTGGATGGCTATCGTGATTCATCTCTTTTGTGTGTAACGTACACTAAGAGCTTTTGAAGACACTCCGTATTATATTTCCCTGCCCACTGAATCGTTGTCCTGATAGAACACTTCAACATATCGCGTTCCTCTTACGTTTCAAGCGTATCGTGCACCACCACTACAAGACCAAGATATGAATGAGTGCGCTGCTTTCAAATGCGGAGGGGAAACGAAGAAGTGTCCCGAAATAACTTGAAATATCTTGTTGGGATTTTCATATTCATTTTTTCATTTTTCGTGTCGAAATATAACGAACAAAAGTTCGAACTTGTAAAATGTCTATGTGACATTTTTTCCTTTAACCATCAATAGAGTAATTACACATACTTTTTGAAATTAGAATTTACTCAGCAACTATAGCAGTTCATCATCATCATCATCATCATCATCATCATCATCATCATCAATCATCATCACCACCACCACCACCACCACCACCATCATCATCATCATCATCATCATCAGCTACAAAACACAGGGCACTTGGCCTGTTTGGTCATCTTCCTATCATCATATGCAAGGAATTTAATGTACTGAATATTAAGCAAATATACTGTACATATACACCCTATTAAAATACCACCACAAAAATAATAACTATTATGACCATGGTTACAGTACAAGAAGACACATTATATCATGTCCTTTGTTTGAATCCAAATGCAATTCTGAAGCAGGACTAAGGTATGCCTCAAATTTCGACATTAGATTGTATAATAACTTCATTAAAAACATTCAAAATTAGCATCTTCCAATAATAAATTATTTAAAAAGCAAGCATTTCAACTGATTTTAAATACTGCTTAATAATAATAATAATAATAATAATAATAATAATAATCATAATCATAATCATAATCATATTTCTCACGAAAACATTTTCATAAAATTGTACGCATTTACTAATACTCGGTATATTTGGTATACTTTGTCCTTCAGTGAAACCTCTATTTTAGGGGACGTTTATTTACATACATTCTAGTAATTATGTATATACACACATATATATACAGCATATATACATATATTTTTTCTTCTTCATTTTCGATATTTTTCATTTTTTTATATTTCTCTCTTACATGAAATTTTTGAAGAAAAAAGAAATATATATTTTATGTTATCAATCTTTCAAAATTCAATAAATCAAATAGAACTAAAATATCATCTATGTGTACAATATATATTACTCCATTATATTATTGCATAATATTTTTTGTTTATTTTACAATATTGTATTACATTCAATACTTCTTCATTTTACTTTATTATTGTTTAAAGGGGTCATTGCCCATTGTACTTTCTAGTTAACGAACTCTTCTGTGTTTAACCTGATATAATTTAATTGTATTTTTATATTATTATTATTATTTCTTGTATTATTATTTTGATATTCATCACTTTCTTTTGCTTACATGTATTTGATTACTTAAATTCAGCAATTAAATAATTATTTTAGTGTAGGCTTAAACTTGTAATATTTTAATTATTTAATGTAAACTCCACTCCCGGCCACAAGCTTTTGCTTCATCGGGAGTGCCAACCAAAAGTGTACCATTATTATCGTTCAAATAAAATTATTATTATTATTATATTATATTATATTATTATATATCTTCTCGGTCTCCCAATCTCTCTTATTCCAGTAAGTCTAGAATACAATATTTTTCCGTAAATTCTGTCGTCATTCACTCTATGTAGGATATTCAAGCCAGTTTATTTTTTGGTTTACTATTATTTCTGTTAAATTCAACATATTTAGTTTTTTCCTTATTTCTGTGTTTATCTGATCTGTTCTTCTATAGCCTGCCACTATTCCAAGATATTTCACCTCCACCGACTCAGTCATTTGATCAGTTCTGTTCATCAGTTTTCACATCCGTATAGTATTCAACTCGGAATTGCCATGAGATTTTAATTGAATTTATTGGTCTGACCCAATATTTTGGGTTTGCCCTGCGACACAGAATAGCTCACAATAAAATTTAAAATGAAAAATTATATAAACAGGTTTCAGACAGAAATGATTAAGACATAAGTAAAAAAAAATAGAACCAAGTATAATTTAAATTGAATGTAGGCCAACGCCATAAAGATGCTGACGAAATATCGCTACAGAAAATTTTATAATGGTGGTGACGATGGCATCTTGAAGATCTCTCGTCAGCTTGTATTTTTCTCTCCACTTTACAAAGACTTTCGGAATGGTGCCTCTCGCTCCAAAGAAGAGACCGGTAACTGTGATTTTTTCAATGTTGTATTTCGCTGATATGTACTGAATCGTGGGCTCGTAGATTTTCTTTTTCTCTTCGTTCACTTCAGATGGTTGAGTGGCTGAGATTTCAAATCTGATCGTAGGATCAATTATTTTGGCTGTCTGTTTATTCCTATTTATACAGTAGCTATGATATCGATCCTACAATTGTTCCCACCATCAGCAATGCAATGAACTTCCTCGTGAACGTCTAGATTTTTGGATCGAAGTGCATCTGTGATCATAGAACGTATGATGTGACGTTTTATTCTGAGTACTTCTCCCTGTGGGCAACTCCCAAGCACATGTGGTAAAGTTTTATACTCACTTAATTTGGGTCTCATAACTATTTTAAATTTCAATTTATCGTTCTACATATCATCTGGAACCTGTTCAATTTTTATTTTATATTATTTTCGTAGTAGTTTTGAAAGTCGCAACCTAGATAACAGAATTTTTTCACTTGTTCTGCGATTCTGTTGTTAATAACAGTGTCTGTTCTCATGTGAGGTTTGCCTTTAAATGTCATTGATTTTGTCTTTTTAGTTGAAGTTTATAAATTATAATCTTAATTAATTTGCTGCTATTTCTTTCGTTGTTGCTAAAATTACCTAATCATCTGCAAATAAAATACTGTTGCAGTTTTGTTTTGCAAAAATGTATGTAAAGTTTACGCGACTACAGCAAAATATAGGGCTACAACTGACAGATAATCTATATTTTTTTTATTTTAATTTGTTACAGAAGGCAACGTGTGAAAAACTAACATTTTGTAACCATGGGAACAGCAGGATGGTTGTAACCACATGAATCGGTTCTACCAGTGTTCAAATTCAGAATCAAAAACGTCAGTTCGCGTGTAAAAAGTTAACCGGTCTGCATTTATAAAACAAAAAAACCGCACGTCGATTGTCGATTGTCGCGGATCACCATCGCTGCGGCCGCGGTCTCCTTGGTTTTTCAGGGGGTTGTGAGGTCGACTCCCGCGTTGACGTACGTGTCACTTTTTTCACAGTATCATCAACGCTAGGTCTGGGAAGGGGATTTTTTTATACCTCCCCCATTTTTATTGACTAGTAATTATTTTAATCTTTCACTGGACGTAGTCTGTTAGAATATCTGCTGGTAGAATAACAGAAAGCTATCTAACTTAGACCTATCAAGTTTTAGAAAATTGTAAAATAGTGAAAGGAAATATTAATGTCAAAGAAATTATATTTTTCTTATTGTAACTTTTATGAATTTTCCAAAAATTGAATTATTTTATAAACTTGCCAATATAGTGTAAATATAACAGTTTTATTTTATGTCTTCCCAATTGGACCAGACCGCATTATTATGTAAAATTGTCCTGAAATTTGTGATCCAACTATATGTATACATAACAGAGAAGTATTCCAGTAAATCAATTTGTCATTATAGAGAATAAGACAGCCATGAATAAAATAATCATACACAAAAGCTAACTAAACAATTGAGTACCGGTAACATTAGTTCTTGAATGGCCCCCAGTACTCCCTGATCTCAAGGCATTATATTATTGTTTCTGGTAGAGCTCTATCTATACGTCTGTGGCCGGGAGGAAAAAGGTCTTAAGTAAAAATTTTATACTTTTCAGGAGAGCAGTAGAAAGATTGAAACTGGTGTCATTTATAGAGTTCTTTTAATTAAGAAGCTTTTTCTGGATATTATTTGTTTATATTTCTTCTAAAATAGGTAATGTTGCTCATTTAACAATTTTCTTGATGATTTCCAAAAACAGCCGCATGTAAGCCCTTTTAAGACTAGAACCCAAACTGAGTAGAAGGGACTATGTAAACATAGGACCTTTTGCATATGAAAATAATTGGGAAATGTAAATTATTAGGAATGCAAAATAGGTCTTAAAAATATAGGACTGTTTACCTGGTGCTTAAAGTTTTAAAAGGAAAGGGCATCAGTATGTGATAAAATAGCGAAAATGCAAGTTAGACCTTTTTAATAGGAAAGCATGGAAGGTAAATATGTGATGTTTGTAAGGAATAAAGTATTAAATATTCTTAAGTCCTTTATTCTGTGTGTGCTCGATTCAAAAAGTACCTATGACATTTGGTAACTCTCTATAAATCCAGTCAGGAGTCTTATTTGACTTTAACCGTTTTACCAGGTTGTAGAGAATTGTTTCCGCTTTCAGAAAATATAAAAATCTCATTTTCACAAAAAATTTATTTAAGACCTTTTTCTTCCCGACTACAGACCATATAATAGATACATAGTTAGATGGAAGGATGGATGGATGGATAAATAAATAAATAAATAAATAAATAAATAAATAAATAAATAAGTAAATAAATAAATAAATAAAATAAATAATAAAATAAATAAGTAAACAAATAAATAAATAAATATATAAGTAAATAAATAAGGAAATAAATAAATAAGCAAATAAATAAAAAATAAATGAATAAGTAAACAAATCAATAAATGAATAAACAAATAAACAAAAAATAAATAGATAAGTAAATGAATAAACAAATAAATAAACAAATAAATAAATAAAAAGTAAATAAGTAAATAAATAAATAAAAAGTAAATAAGTAAATAAATAAATAAAAAGTAAATAAGTAAATAAAAAAATAAGTAAGTAAAAAGAATTGTAATTGAACTTAAATTGATGATATCCATTTTGTAAGTCATCAATGTGTTCTTATTTTATTGAGAAGATGTTTTAACATTTTGTAAGTTTTGAGACATTACAATCCAAAAGGGAAAAGTAAGTACATGGTGCCATTTAAAACAGTTTCTTTTGCACATTCTTCGTAAACGATGACCTTAATTTTCGGAAATATGTTCAAAATATTCCTGTTTTCACCACATATCACTTCGTATACAGTGTTTACTTATAAAATTAAAAATAAGGAAGCTACAAGCTCTCACCTTATGTAATGACTCAAAATTTATATTTTTTTAAGCGATCCAGTAATTTCTTTTCGTAATTTTTATAATAGAGGTACTCCGCGGACACGACGTCGTACTTGCTTAATTTCCTATGCTGAAGGACATTTACTTTCCCTGCAATTCGCAAACATAACCTCGTTGTGAAGGTTCTGGAAATAATTCAATTACAACATTCGTACGTTCTGTCGCACGTGGAACAGTAAGAACAGAGGGAGTGGCCGAATTGACACAAGGGAATGAGTCTGTGATTTTACGTCATTTACAAGAACCCCGTCACGCGGCAGAAAAATGGACAGGAACTTCGAACGACTCAGAAATCGGATAGAGAAAAAAACGTGTTGTGTTTTCCTGTTTCAACGCCCTGTCTTAACATTAAAAGCTTTCAATTCGGAACGTCACGAGACTCTCGCACGTTTAAAGTGGAAACAATCGTACACAATAGACTGAGAATTTGTGGCTATTACAGCCACTACTTGTTCTTGGAAGTGTGCTGCGGACAGCCTAGGCGACAAGGCAAAGGGGGCTAGTGATTGTTTCTAATAATATGCAGCTATTGTCGTGCTTAACAATTCCAACCTTGATAGCTTCACGGTCAGTCCGCCAGGGCGGCGACACGGATCATTAATTAAATTTCGAGTTTCCTATCTCTCTCCAATACACTTATTACTAGCAACAATCACAAGCAGTAATCGGTTGAATAAAAGGAGATAAATCTGATAAATGATTGGAAGGGAAGGCTTTATTAATGTGCCTATTTATTAACGCTTTCGTGATCCTAAAGCCGGGAACTTCTTCCGACTTCTTTGAAGTCCGGAGACTCAATTGAATCATTTAGCGATTTCTCAAGTACAAGAAAGTTATTGTTGAAACACCTGTCGTCACTGCTATTTTTTTTCTCGGAAAAGATTTAGTTTGGATTTTTAAGTTTATTGTGAAGTACACAAAACTCGCAACGTCTAAGTATAGTAACAAGAAGTAAGCCCCCCTAATAATGGGACAGTCATGAATGCTTTCCGTTTTGAAAAACTTCTCGAAAAAATATTCTTGATTTACAGAAAAATATGACGTTGTTCTCAAAATTAACCTATAGTGCAGAAAATTAATTCGCCTGTTGTAGCTTTCTTCTTCGACAGCCTACGAAAATCCATCCTCAACCAGTGACCAATCTATGTCATGGGACCATTTTACACTAATTATTTTGAAGAAGTAAACAGGATTACTTAATTGTACATAATGAAGTTTGTTTTATTTAAAGAGTTAATTTGCATGTCAACATTCTATGGTAATTTCATGAATTTATTTATTTATTTATTTATTTATTTATTTATCTATTTTCTATTTATTTATTTTGCTAATAATTGTAACATAAATTATAATATAAACAGAAAAAATTTAGCTCGTCCCTGAAAGAGTAGAACTCGTGTTCAGGGGCGGATTCCTGAATTGAAATTAAGAAGTATATAATACAATTTGTCTATGTCTAATACGCAATAAGGATATATAAATTTAAATTTACAATTTTTCAATTTTTATAAAATCCATACATAACTTTTTAAATTTAATACTAGAACTATTCGAATTGACAATATAGGATATTTAAATATAAATTTGTTACATATTCTTGAACCTAAATTACTACTATGATTAAATACTGTAGCAGTGTTGCATTTTGGTTCAAATAATCTTAAATAATTCATTTTTTTTCATAACTATGATAATAAAATTCGAAACTATTTCGATTTTTGTGTATGAATTTTATTAATACATTACAATAAATTTGTCTTATTTAAGAACATTAAAGTCAAAAAACAGTTTTTGAGATTGAAAATGAGTAGGTTTATGAAGACATATTTTAATTATTTTCTTCTGTAATAAATAAAGTGGGTAAATAATGCACAGGTTGGTAGAACTGCGACGTGGATGAAGTAACACCAATGAAAATTATGTCAGTTGCAGTTGAAGGCTTAAGAAAGAAGAACGTGTGTTCGTTTCGTCCATAACATACTCTGTGTTTAGGTAACAAGAGCTAGAAGTGGGGCCTACAAAGGTCTCGAGCACTGTAACGATTGAAGATTAAGATCGTACATTAAAATCAAATCTTTACGTGGCAAAAACTCATCTGACTGTGATTTCAACTCCGACTCGAAGTGTCTAATTCACGTTCTATCAAAAGCGACAATTCTAAAAAAAATATCTTGACCTTCAACATCGAATCTTTGTTTCCGCAAGTTTTTAATGTTCAGGCGTTTCTGCTTCTGTTCAGCAGTCAAATAGTGAAGGATCATTTGCACAGAAATTTGCCTCTTCAAATCATTTGTCAAAATAGCCTACTGAATTCTGAAGTTGGTGGTTTCCCCGTAGCTTCTGAAAGTTCTTTACATGTCCTTCGACGATCTTTAACATCTCTGGTCATATCGCGTGATGAATCATGACATGTAGATTTCCAATCCGGCGTTTGCCTTTGTGACTGAGGGAAACCATGAAAAACCCCAGTCGGATCGGCCGGCTACGGGGTTTGAACCTGGGACCTTCCGAATACGAGTCTGCGTCAACTCGCTCGTACTATATATTTTTTTTATTACCAAAATTCATTTACACCACTATGTTGCTTTTGGGTTAATTTCAATTCATTTAATAATGACTGTTAATGAAAAATACGGTAAAATGGAGTATAATAAATGAAATAAACCACATTTTTATGAGAGAAACTTAAAATAAATTTCAGTTTGACATTTTATTGAGATAATAAGTCGATTTTTTTTTTCCTGTTTATAGCTTTCATATTACAGCCGTCTGGAATCGACGCCAGGTATTTGAATGTGTTAAACAATAAGATCTGTCGGGTCTGACAGACGGAGGGAAAGGTCTACGTCAACAATGCAGACAACGGTTCTAGAACAAACACCGATCGTGTCGGGAGGGGTTGCGTGTTTTCTATGACTCATTTTGATTGAAGGGCGGGAATGAGTGTGATTAAAATATCCCTACAAACTCACCCCCTTTCTCGAACCCCGAGGAGCTCCGAGTTGCGTACACTCTCTTCCGTCTCGTTCTCAAGTACCACGTGACCACCACGTGTCAAGGAGTGGGGGGACACGCACTAGGGTCACGCATCTTAGCGAATTTAACCCGTCTGAATGATTTTCTTCTTAATTCCTATAAACATCGCCGCCCCACTCTAGTCTTGCTTCAACTCAATAGAATACGTTTATGTCTGGGAAAGAGGGGAAAAAATGTGCAGGTGTTGAAAATAATATGACGTAATATTCTGGAGAAATACAGATAGAGTGTCGGTATTACAGTAATAAATTATAGAAACATACAATTAATTCATTCTGCACGTCTTGCACTACTAGGGAAAAAGTTAAAAATAAATTACAATTTTTTTTTCAAATAATATAAAATTAATTAGTTCAATTAAAATAGAAATAATTGAGACAATTGCACACAAACCGGAACCATAGATTTATCCAATTTTCCTGCTTTGATTTAACTTCCACAGAACGTCCCGCATATTCTTCGTCTTTTACAATAGACACTATACGTTCTTGGAATTCATTACCTATGGATTTTAGGGCTGAGAATTACATTCCAAGAATTAATATTTGAACATGAATTAGCATTACCTTAACCTGAATAAGTAGTAGAAGAAAATAAGAATTTTGCTATTACGTTAATTTGAATATGTAAGATTTTCTTCACTAGTCTGTAGAAGGACACCAGTTATTCATAGATTTTAAAAAGGCATATAACTGTTAAGAAGAAAGTTTTATATAATATTCTTATAGAAATTGGTATTCCGAAGAAACTAGTTCGATTCATTAAAATGTGCCTCAGTGAAACGTACAGCATAGTCCGTATAGGCCAGTTTCTATCGGATGCTTTTCCAATTCACTGCTGGCTAAAGCAAGGAGATGCACTGTCACCTTACTTTTTAACCTTGTTCTAGAATATACCATTAGGAAAGTCCAGGATAACAGACAGGGTTTGGAATTGAAAGTGTTACATCAGCTTCTTGTCTATGCGGATGGCGTTTATATGTTAGGAGAAAATCCACAAACGATTAAGGAAAACACGGAAATTTTATTTGAAAGAAGTAAAGCGATAGGCTTGGAAGTTAATCCCGAAAAGACAAAGTATATGATTATGTCTCGTGACCAGAATATTGTACGAAATTGAAATATAAAAATTGGAAACTTATCTTTAGCAGAGGTGGAGAAGTTCAAATATCTTGGAGCAACAGTAACAAATATAAATGATACTCGAGAAGAAATTAAACGCAGAATAAATATAGGAAATGCCTGCTATTATTCGGTTGAGAAGCTTTTCTCATCTAGTTTGCTGTCAAAAAATCTTAAAGTTAGAATTTATAAAACAGTAATATTACCGGATGTTCTGTACAGTTGTGAAACTAGGACTCCACTTTGACAAAGGAACAGAGATTAAGGGTATTCGAGAATAAGGTTCTTAGGAAAATATTTGGGGCTAAGAGGGATGAAGTTACAGGAAAATGGAGAAAGTTACACAACGTAGAACTGCACGCATTGTATTCTTCACCTGACATCATTAGGAATGTTAAACCCAGACGTTCGAGATAAGCAGGGCATATAGCACGTACTATGGACGAATCCCGAAATGCATATAGAATGTTAGTTGGGAGGCTGGAGGAAAGAAGACCTTAGGGGAGGCCGATACGTGAATAGGAGGATAATACGAAAATGAATTTAAGGAAGGTGGGATATGGTAGAGACTGGATTAATCTTGCACAGGATACGGACCGATGACGGGCTTATGCGAGGGTGGCAATGAACCTCCGGGTTCCTTAAAAGCCATTAGTAAGTAAGGCTGTAGAAGGTGAAAATTAGGCAGGATTTTTGTCATTACGATAATCTGATATATTTTTTTAGTCTGCACGAGGAAGAGAATAAAAGACCAAAAGAACAGCAACTCAAATTACGAACAGGTCTATCTGGAGTAAGAGAATTAGAAGTAGAAAGAGAAGAAATAAAAATACAATTTGAAGAAGAATCATATTATCAATTTGATAAAGAGAAAGAAAGAAAAGAAGAGAAATGTCTTTGATATTGGGAATAAGAAAAGAAAGAAAATTTATCTTAACGATAATTAGAAGAATAAGAAGAAGAAGAAGAAGGAAGACAAGAAGAAGTGGAAAAGGAGGAGAAATTACCATTAGGGTAATCAGACCACATTGCCATCGCCTGCCGTGGGGGCGGCTATACCTGAGAGGTTTCAGCAAGCTATGCTATATATTTTAAAAACAGAGAGCAACTGGTAGGGATTAATTTCTGCGGAACCATTAAGTTGAAATGTTGGGCAGCAGCTGTCACGGAAGAAGAGTGGGGACTAGCGTGCATGTCTCAGATGAGCATAATCAAATTTATTAGAAGATTGCAAGTTAGAGACCTATAACTTACTTGTGCTGTCCCATTGGCGGTGGGAAATATGCCACCCGCGGGCCATGTCTGGCTCGTCTACCACTCTTATGATTTCTTTTCACTTTTTGTCTCTCTCCAAGTTCATGGTCACCCATAACGAGTGTTTTTTCAATAGCACTTACAGCTTTCAATGCCTTTTGATATGTATATTTGCGCCTTGCATATGATACGTACTGTTTATCGGTTCGCCGTATTAATTATTCAAAGAACTTGGCGTTGATAGAATGATGGAACTACTGAAGAACCCACTGTTAACCGAGCAGATAGATTGTTATCTTTCAGACTTAAGAGTTATCTGTCTCCTTTACTATATTTTTCCATTTTGTTTCTTTTTTCTTAGGGATTATGCCTCCCTCAATGTTATATGTATTGTTTTTGCTGACAATTTGAGTCTTACACATGGATAAACACGAATTCGGACAACCAGTTACGACAATAAATAGACGTCGTATTGTCAAATGAAGAAACATCCCTACCTTAGGCGGGATTTGAACCAAAAAATCGTGGATTTACGCAACGCTTTAATTGGGTGCCTTATGATGTATTAATATAAACATTAGGAAGCCTTAGCCCTTCACGGGACAGAATAGTTTCATTCATTCATTCATTCATTCATTCATTCATTCATTCATTCATTCATTCATTCATTCATTCATTCATTCATTCATTCATTCATTCAATATGTGTAAATGATAATATGATTTTATTTTTTCTAATTGTCAGCTTTTAGTCCTATCTTCAGCAAAAATTAAAAAAAAATAATTAGTATTCATTCTTAACGCAAAAATGTTATCAATTATTTTTTTTTTTTTGCCAAACACTCACTGGAATTTTAAATTTATTCAGCCGGTTGTATACATAAAGAATGTTACATATGTCCTATTTTTTCTACATTTTTACCTTTTATAAATTCTGAGAAAAGTTCACCCAAAATTGAAGAATTTAACATTGTATATGATACGGAAATTTTGACACATTTTTTTCTGCGCTTTTTTATTTTGTGTGACATTTACGCTCTTTTCTCAGAAAGTGTTGTACCCAGGAGGCTGAAATTAATATACAATATAAATATGATGGCATTTTACATAATACTTATTTACTTACTTGCTTTTAAGGAACCCGAAGGTTCATTGCCGCCATCACATAAGCCTGCTATCGGTCCCTATCCTGTGCAAGATTAATCCAGTCTCTATCATCATATCCTACCTCCCTCAAATCCATTTAATATTACCCTTCCATGTACGGCCTCCCCAAAGGTCTTTTTCCCTCCGGCGGCCTCCCAACTAACACTCTATATGCATTTCTGGATTCGCCCACACGACCTAATTATGTCAGGTGAAGAATATAATGCGTTCAGTTCTGCGTTGTGTAACTTTCTCCACTCTCCTGTAACTTCATCCCTCTTAGCGCCAAATATTTTCCTAAGAACCTTATTCTCAAACACCCTTAATCTCTGTTCCTCTCTCAAAGTAAGAGTCCAAGTTTCACAATAATACAGAACAACCGGTAATATATCTGTTTTATAAATTCTAATTTTCAGATTTTTTGACAGCAGACTATAGATGACAAAAGCTTCTCAACCGAATAATAACAGGCATTTCCCATGTTTATTCTGCGTTTAATTTCCTCCAGAGTGTTATTTATATTTGTTACTGTTGCTGCAAGATACAGTATTTGAATTTTTCCACCTCTTCGAAAGATAAATCTCCAATTTTTATATTTCCATTTCATACAATATTCTGGTCACGAGACATAATCATAAAATAATTAACATTATTTCCATCTTCAGTAAAAATAAAATATAATGTATTATTCTTAATGCAAAAAATGTTATCAATGAAAACAAAATATTTGCCAAACGCTCATTAGAATTTTAGATTTATTTAGCCGGTTTTATACATAAAGGTTCGTTACATATGCCCTATTTCTTCTACATTTGTGTCTTTTATAACTTCTGAGAAAAATGCACTCAAAATAAATCGAGGAATTTAACATTATAAGATGTGGGAGTACAGACTCTTCCTTAAAAATACAAACTATCATAAAAGCCGATTGACATTTATTTTAATATTTCTAACAACTTGTGTTTCATGCGTTTTTTTTCTACCTTTCTGTTTCAGTGTTTTTGTTGATAGGTCTGCATGTAACTTAATATGAAAGTTGACTTCCGTCTCGTTTTATTTTTTCTGTCCAAAAATCCATGAAAATTAATAATAATTCAGACACTCCTCCAGTAATTGAATCGCCTTCTAATTGCACCACTCCATTGTAATAAGAATGTTATAACTTCGCTCCGGAACCTTTGAAGTCAAGCGATTGATTTAGATAACAATGCTCTTTGATCAATAATTATCGTAGTCAAGATCTCGTGTCTTACCACATATACGTAGGCCTACGTAGTTGGAAAAGTTGATAAACAACGCAGAACTTAATGAAAGGTTTAATTTGTATATTTTATTAATATATTGAGAACAATAACTCGAAAATAATCTGTTAATCTAGTTAACAAAAGCTTTTCCAGTGAGTGAACCTTTAGTCGAGAGTCCGAAATCAGAATTGAAACACTTTTCTTTCATTTTCATTGTTTTATTACAATCAAATTACTCAACTTGGTAATAATTTCATTTTGTTATAGTACCGTATTTTTACGAGCACAGTAAATGTTTCTTTTAATTGTACGTACACGGAACAATGTAGGATAAGCCATAATGGTAATGAATAGAGAGAGGGTTTTAGCATATGTGCATGTTTTATTCCTGTTGCAAATCATATCGTCACGTGAATGCAAGAACTAGGTAACTCGAAATTTGTGTTTTTTAGTTACCTCTTTTATAGCATAGCAAAAATCGCACAAAATGAAATGCAAGAACTAGGTAACTGATCGAACGATACCAGCGACATCTATTTTCCTATGTAATAAATAGGTACAATAAAACGAGACATTTTCCTTAGTGCAATAAATAAGTTAATAGGCAATGTCACAAAATATGAAAAATCAAGTGCATTCAGGCGACGATATGCTACCATTATAAGCTGCCCCATCCATACATAATTACCGATTGAAATAAAGTTAAGTATATTGTGCGTAATAAACTTATTGACAAGTAATTCCCCAATAAAAGAAAATAATATATTATTTTACGTAATTTATTACAAAGGTAATTAATGTGTTGGTTCCATTTTAAATGATTGTCAAAAATTATGCCTGTTGTAAATACTTAACTTCAGAGGACTCCTTAATAATTAGACATTTGCACTGCATAAGGCAACAATTAGAGTGGTATGTAATTTAATACTTAATATACTGTAGATGTAGGAGGTTTGTTACATTTTTCAGATAACGAGAATGGAATAATTATGGTTTTACTTTCGTTGATAGAAAGATACTTTATGTCAAGCCACTTTCTGTATTAATTTAAGTCCATTATTTGAATTATTATATGCATCATACCTTAATGATCCATTATTTTCAGGAATTACGATGCGATATTGAAATTTTTGCAGGATAAAGATACAATGTTCCTAAGAAAACTGACGTTGATTTGTCGAGAAATGTAAGTTGTAAAGAAAGATCTGAAACTTAAAAATAATGTTGACTTTACTTCGGTTTTTCATGCAAATGCCCCATTTTCTCACGAACTATAAATGATAGAAGGATGAAAATTTTAAACACATATCGATAATAATATATTAATTAAATCGATGAACATTAAGTGGTGTATGTTTATTAGCTTGATCAGAAAAAAATATTTTACATAAAAGTAACAAAATGAAATCAACATTACGCCTATCAAAACAATATAAGTATTTTTACAACTTATATTTCTTGATAAATCTAGGCCAGTTTGCTTAGAATCTTTGTATATTTATATTGGAAAACTTTCAACGCGATATCTTTATTAGTTTCTGAGATAGTAGGCCGTTAAATAAGCAAATTTAACCTTGGCGTTACAGGGAAGTTAATCTCTCCTTAATAACTGATATTGTCTCAATATTGTTATGTGTAACAAAGAAAAACCGTCAATAATAGTAAACTGCTTAACATACTATAAAATACTCTATTTTTAATCTTAACAGTACACATTTTGTTATTTTTAGTGCATATATTCCTTCCAAACTCTAAAACTGGCTACGGCTTAACGAACGTAGAAATTTTCATTCTCTTGTTCTCCTTTTCCAAGTCCTTCACACCTCTACACCTACCTACCTTGCCTCCCGTTTCAGTTACCTGTCATCATATCATAATCTCTTCACACGCACGCAAAATAGCCTCATACTAGCCATACCAACACATAAGACATCATCGTATTCATCATCATCCACAATCTCGCTTTCGCGCTTGTAGAATACCCTACCCAGTGACATCAGAGACTATCGGAATTTAGTAGCGTTCAAAAGCAAACTTATTAAGCATTTTCTTACTGCGTAGAGTAGGTTTAATTTTTACTTAGTTAATAAAAAAAATTCTCTCTTCTTAATTTTTACAATGAACTGCCTAGCTTTTATTAGTCTGTTAATCTTTTAGTACTTTGATTTTTATTGTATTTGTAAATTCAATATTAATTGTAATTATAGTTATGATTGTATTATTAATATTGTAGTTGTAATCCCCTGGTAGAGGGGAAGAGAAGGTCTGATGGCCTTATCTCTACCAGGTTAAATAAATAAATAAATAAATAAAATAAATATTGTGTTTTTATGCATATGAATTCGCCTCCTAGTAATGAATTAATGATTGTTTATTGAGGAAAGCTGGAAACTATTTACTTGACTTTGAAAACACGTAGCGATTAGATTAATAACGTTTCTCAGACAATACTACGCAATTCTTTGTAAATATAACGTACAAACTCACAAAAGAATGTGACACTTTGTTCTCTTTTGTACAAGTGTGTGTATTTGTTCGTGGTAATTGCCATTGAGACAATGTAAGAATGTAAACGCAGTGTAGCAGTCTTTTGTTTTTGAATGAGTGTTTATTACCTTCTGTTTTCTCTTTGGTAGGAACTCGACTATAAAAGTAATTCCGCAATTCTTTTGAGTTACAACAACAATAGATTTTCCTGAACTCGAGAGAACTTTCTTGTTTCTTTTTATGCCGCATAATCTGTCGATTACGAATACATTACCGCACAGTCACACAGAATTCGAATTTCGATAGTCTTTAACGTTTTAAATTACTGAGAGAAAGGACCAGGACTTGATTTATTACTAAGCTTTATTTTTAAGTTAATTATGGAGTTATTTGATTTTCCTTATTGAACATATAGGTCGATTTATTACTGTTGTAATGTTTTTGTTTAAAGAGGAAGTAAAAAATAAAAATTGGTAGGCCTACTTGTGTTATCTCCGTTCAGAGGACGTACAGGAAGATTCCCAGTTCAAAATAATAATGTTTTATTCAAAGTTTTCCGTCAAATGTCTGGGTCACTGGTTAAGAAAAAGCTGTCCGCCGCTTTGGAGTGACGGTTGGAATACCTGAATGTGAAACAAGCGTACCCGAGTTCTAATCCTGGTTGGACAAGTTACCTTGTTGAGGTTTTTCCAGGATTTTTCCTCAACCCATTAAGACATTATCACCTTCATCTCATTCAGATTCCAGATAATCATAGCAGTTGATAAAACGTCGTAAAATAACCATTAATAAAAGAAGAAACTGCCTATTGAAGGATGCACTGCAAGGAATGGTGAACTGGAGAAAAGTTCGGGGTAGGAGAGGATATCAGATAATAGGCAACATTAATATATATGGATAGTATGGCGAGAAGAAGAAGGCGGAAAAGAGGGAAGATTGGAGAATATTGGGTTTGCAGTGAAGGACCTACCTTTTGATAGACAACTATGAATGAGTTACTGAATGAGTATTTTATTGTATTGTATTTATTTACATGCCATGGTATTCGTACATCGCTTCACAGCTAGAATACGAAACATGTCAAAAAATCTTAATAGTACTACAAAGTCTTAGTTATAGTAACAGTCTAGTTGAAATATATACAGAAGAGTTTTCAAATATACTAGCATAAGACAAGGGTTTAGTATCGATACAAGAAATAAATTTTAATACAGCAGTAAATAACTATTTTAGAGCTGTTCCTAAAATTAAGACAAATAAATAAATAATAAATAAATAAATAAGTAAATAAATAAGTAAATAAATAAATAAATAAATAAATAAATAAATAAATAAATAAATAAATAAATAAATAAATAAATAAATAAATAAATAACGCTAAACTGGAGAATTAGCACGGTAGCTTTGAACCGTACCGTTACGGTTACTGACTAAATACACAATGTTACCAATATAAGAACATGACTTTGGTCTGTGGTGTCCTTAGGAGGAGAAATTTGTTTCTTTTTCTCTCTACCTCCTTCGTTCTGAACATTAATGAGAGATAGCACCACTGTTACTCTCATCTATTTCAATGATTTTTCCCTGGACCACCAATTTGTTTGGACGACATTTCTACATAGAAGATTAAGACAGATCTTACAAGCGATCTACAATTACTAACAGTATGGTCATAAAAATTGTGTGTCCATTTTATTTAGAACTAAAATCCCTCTCGCATTTTCTTTTGTTTCATCACTGCCGAATGGGTTTATCTCTTCGGTATCGATGTTTCTAGTCGGTCATGGCCTTTATGACAGGTTTTGTTTTGAATATTGATAAACAATAATATAATTAAAGCGGTAAATAATTTCATGGCCCCTAAAAGTTTTTTTTTTTTTTTTTTTTTTTCGTAAAAGGCTAGGTATTTTCTCTAGGCCATAAATAAAACTGCAACGCGGTCATAATAACGTACTTAACGCTTTGGCGAACATTAACCGGAAATTTACTTTCCGTTATTTAAATGATATTCCGTGAAACACACCTTTTTCCCCCTTTATTTCGTTGTCATAACCTACTTTAACATATTACTGCCTATGGATTTTCTTTTGGTGCATTCAAAACATCGTCGTCGTTGTACTGCATAAACCTTGCACTTGACTAATGGAGTGATTTATTTAAGAATAAAGTCGCGAATTTTACTACCACCATTTCGATTGTGTTTTGTTTGACACAGCTCAGTACGGCCCGGTGACTAGTGGCCAGCGAGTAACGTCGACTATCGACATTGCTCTGCTGTGCGTATTATCCAGTTGTGCCATAAATAAATAAATGAATAAATAAATAAATGTATTTTTTAACAAAAAAAAAAGCCACCATAAATAAGTGTTCGAATAGATCGGCCTACAAATCAATTCATAATGAATAATCATCAAAAACAATTGTGTGACAATTTGAAAGGAAAACAAATATTAAGATAAATGATACGAAAACATAGGAAACCATTTACAGTAAAAGTTTGTTGGGTACAAATGATTACTAATTATAGCTAAGGATGATTTTAACACATGAGATCCTATCGTTACATCAGAAATTTTTAATTGTTTAAGTTGATTTAAAGTTTCTCGTGGGATCGTGCCACGGGCACCGAACATGAGCCCAAAAACTGTCCAATGTGTGATGTGGTATTGTGCTCCGAGATGCTGACAAGGCTCATATATGACTTGTTTTTCACGACACACCTGTTGTGGCTGTTGCTCATGCATCTCGAAACGGATTGTGGGATCAAGAATGACATCCTTATCCTTCTGCCGATCAATTATGACGATATCAGCACGTCTAGTAGAGCCATCAGAAGAGATGCAACCAATCTTCTCATAAACCTCATAGGAAGCATTCTGACGGATTGAAGCTGCGATGAGAGAACGAACCGTATTATGTCTGTTGATTCGGAGCAATTCTCCATGATGGTAGAAACCCAAGACGCGAGGAAGCGTAAATAAATACTGTAAAATAAATAAATAAATAAATAAATAAATAAATAAATAAATAAATAAATAAATAAATAAATAAATAAATACCGAGCGGACTAGTGGCGTGGTAGAGGGCTGGCCTCACATTCGGGAGGTCCGGGTTTCGATCCCAGGGGCCGGCAATCCTAACAGGTTTTTCATGGTTTCCTCAGTTATTTCCAGGAAAATGCCGGGATTGCACCTCTTGAAAATCCGGCCATGGACGGCGATCCTTCCCTTAATCCTTTCATATGTGAGAGTGAATGATGTGTAATGTCTTAAATGTTTGTGTTGTATCGGAGGTGGCCCTGGCATTGAGCTGGTCCCTCATCCGGGGAGGCCCTCCATGTCCTTGTGTGGTCAAAAAAGTATGTATGTGATCCATAGATTAATTCCTCTTCCGACAGAGCCCGGGTGGAGTGGGTAGTGTAAATGTATCTAGAAGGGAGAGGTTAAACTGAGAGAAAGAAAGAAAGAAAGAAAGAAAGAAAGAAAGAAAGAAAGAAAGAAAGAAAGAAAGAAAAAAAGAAAGAAAGAAAGTAACTAAATACCGGTACTGTAAGTAAGTAAATAAATAACTAAATAGTATAAGTAAATAAATAAATAAAATAATAAATTGTCCCAATTATGCTGTTGTTCTTTTTCGCCAGTGAATTAAACATGAGATCAAATGAGAATCTGGAAATAATTTTGAATCTATCTCAGATGTGAAGAGTAAAAGAGCAGTTGTGCCCTTGGTTTTGAACTAAGAATATTCTCAACGTAGAAATCATTCTCAATGAATGATGTGTAATGCCTTAAATGTTCGTGTTGTATCGGAGGCCGCCCTGGCATAGAGCTGATCCCTCATCCGTGGAGGCCCTCCATGTCCTTGTGTGGCAAAAAAATATGTATGTGATCCATAGCTCAATTCCTCTCCCAACAGAGCCCGGGTGGCGTGGGTAGTGTAAATGTACCTAGAAGGGAGAGGTTAAACTGAGAGAAAGAAAGAAAGAAAGAAAGAAAGAAAGAAAGAAAGAAAGAAAGAAAGAAAGTAACTAAATACCGGTACTATAAGTAAGTAAATAAGTAACTAAATACTGTAAGTAAGTAAATAAATAATAAAATAATTAATTGTCCAAATTATGCTGTTGTTCTTTTTCGCCAGTGAATTAAACATAAGATCAAATGAGAATCTGGAAATAATTTTGAATCCGTCTCAGATATGAAGAGTAAAAGAGCAGTTGAGCCCTTGGTTTTGAACTAAGAATATTCTCAACGTAGAAATCAATCGTATAGAATCCCAAGTTTGAGCACGTACGCCAAAGAAACTGAAATTTCCCCGTTAGCTACACAAACAGAAACGAGTAAAAAAGTTATAATTAAATATTGGAGTTAGAAAACCCAGTGTTAATTAATTTAATTTACCCGGAAGGTGTTTCCCAGCAAGGTTTCTGCGACACGACAGCAATATTTCCTCTATTCTTCCCGAAGATCCTTCTGCATCACATGGGTGAATCCTTTCCAAAGAGTAGACGGAAGAAGATTTCGCCTCGCGTAATGGCATATTTCCACCTGTTTTTGACGTAAAATTTATTTCCTTAAAATGAAAAAGACGACGCTACGTGCAAGAAGGTAGGAAAACAGCAAGAAGATCTTTTATGATAGGGGAAAGATAGTATTAAAAGCCTTGGGAAGGCAGGGAAATATATTAAATGCGATTAATTTCTTCCGTGTTTTCAGTACAACGTAGCGTCATCCTGGAACATCAGCATAATGTTTTAATATTTCCAACTCTACCCTTATTTTTTTCGTTAAGAAAAGAGGGTAAGTTAAGAAAGAAAGAGGGGTAAATGTGAAGGGGTTTACAATGCAGTCCTATCATATTATACAAAGTGTTATTATTTCCATGCAAAGTTTATGTTATGTTACTCTCATGCTAACCTAACGGTGGTCGTATTAATCTAATATAAACCACAAACTGTCTGGTTGGCCCGGGCCATCGGCCATGTAACATCTGCTTCCTAAAAACCGCATCGTCCCATATGAAGCCGCAGAGAGGAACAACTTAGTAATTGCCGGAGATCGCTCTTCATTTTTTTATTTCCTAGTACATAAAGGGTTATGTTACGTCAGTCTAATAACATTCCTATCAACAGACCAGTGTCCATGCGTACGTATGCCGGAAGTATTATTAGTTGGCTGTCCGCAGGCTTAATCAAATAGAAGTCTCACTCTACATAGTGCCCACGACGAGAATTTCTGTGAAGTAGGCTTCTCTCCCCAATAATAATAATAATAATAATAATAATAATAATAATGATAATAATAATAATAATAATTATTATTATTATTATTACCTCATGGATATATACAACTCAATAGATAATTACAACTAAATTCATTACTTTTTGCAGACGATTTAGCTCTGGTGGCATCCTCAGAAGATGAATTACGACGTTCAGTTTTTAATTTTAACACAATTGGAATTAAATGTGATATGAAAATCAATAAAAAAAAAACTAAAATTATGGCCTTCTGGGGAAAATACCCTGTGTCTAGCAAAATATATTTAGATTCATAAACATTAGAAAGAGTTAATTATTTTGCATATCTCGGATACATTATCTTTTTCGACGAAGTAAACATTTCACAGAAAATGTCTAAATACACCAAAACAATGGGAATAATTAACAACATTATCAAACCTTTCCTAGTACAAAGGCATACTAGAATTCGCCTGTACAAGACCTTGGCGAGACCTTTACTTTGTTACGGCAGTGAGGCATGGACATTGAGGAAGAAAACCGAAAGCGGAATAACGGCCAATGAAATTAAATTTATGAGATATACAGCGGGATATACGGAATGGAATCACAAACGCAATGAAGATGTAATGGAAGAATTACAACTAGAACCTGTAATTAATCACGTAAAACATTATCGGAACAATTGGATAAATCATCTGCATCGCATGCGTAGAGATAGAATCCCAAAGTCATGCTCCACTATCGTCCAAACGGGAAGAGATCTCTCGGTCGTCCAAAGAAGCGCTGGATTGAAAATTCAACTGTGAGATCGTAACAGGCCATACGGCCATACTTGAAGGGAAGAAGAAGATAATAATAATAGTAATAATAATAATAGTAATAGTAATAATAATAATGCCATAATTATATTATTATCATCATCATCCCCTCATATGATTTTCCTAACGACATCAAAGTCGTCCGAAATTGTGACTCCTGCGTGTCCTATACTGTGGTTTTGTTGAATTCTTTCTCAGTTTATCCGTAGAATATCTTCTTACTCATTCCCTTTATAATTTTTATTATGTTATTCAGATTAAATATATTAATTTGTGTTTTCACACGCTATGATTCCTTAACTGATGTTTCTGCGATTTACCTAGCAACAGAATTCAGATCTCTCTTTTCAGCTATTTCTTTTCATATGATTCATTCATGCACAATTTTCAGATCTAGTATATTATATCAATATCAACATTGACACATACAACATACATGCATACATACATACATTACAGTCGGCCTGGCTGGCGCAGTTGGAATAGCGCTGGCCTTCTATGCCCGAGGTTGCGGGTTCGATCTCGGGCCAGGCCGATGGCATTTAAGTGTGCTTAAATGTGACAGGCTCATGTCAGTTTATTTACTGGCATGTAAAAGAACTCCTGCGGGACAAAATTCCGGCACACCGGCGACGCTGATATAACCTCGGCAGTTGCGAATGTCGTTAAATAAAACATACATATCGTACGTACATACATACATGAATACATACATACATACATACATACATACATACATACATACATACATACATACATACATACATACATACATACATACAGGTTATAGTAATTGTACTATTCCTTTAGTTGTGTGATTATATTCTTATATGTTAATTCTTTTCTTTTAAGTTAATATTTGTATACCAGAATGTATTTTCCTGTTTGTGGTTATATTCATATGTATTCAATCTCTCTTTTTTATTTTCTTATTTATTTATTTATTATTATTGTTATTATTATTATTATTATTATTATTATTATTATTATTATTTTTTTTTTTTTTTAAGTTAATACTATATACCGGTATGTATTTTTCTGTATGTGCTTTGATACTGGTTGAATGGAAGAGAAGGCCAGATGGCCTTAATTCTGTCAGAGAAAATAAAACTATTACATACATACATACATACATACATACACACACACACATACATACATACATACATACATACATACATACATACATACATACATACATAGCCTACAAAATAATTCAAAATATTAGGGCCTAAGACGGAAGTAGGCCTATATAAAGGACAAATAAAAAGAACGGATGAAGAATATGGAAACATATCAAAGAAAGAGATTGCAATGAAAGAGAAAGGAAAAAGAATGGAAAAAGTGAGAGAAAGGGGGAAAGAAAGAAGGAAAGAACACTCCTCTCCTCTGACTTCATTGGAAAGTGATATTACAGGCAACACGATCTGTCGGAAAGTTCACACATGTGCGAACCCGGCACGCTAATATTTCAGCGTGTTCTCATTTCTAGTGTTTACAAGAAACTTTTCAATTTGTGATTCTTAGTGCTTCTTAGAAGAGCAAGGAGAAACCTTGATACAAGTTGTAAAGGATTTCAGCTTTACTTGTTATCTAAGTCTTCCAATTTACAGTTCTCAAGCCGCTATCACATTCCTCCCCCAACCCTTGTGATCCCCTCATAGGCATATAAGATCCCCCTCCCATTCCCGTTTGATATGAGAACGTGCCTGGGGACTGGATTGCTTGTCTCACCGGGCCAACAAAAGTACGAAGAGATTATCTCGCGGGATCCACATCTCATCATACTCTAAATCTTGTCGCCCTTAGCTTCAGGCTGCTCAAACAAGCCTCTCTCCTTGGATTAACATTCTAATTCGTCTAGGATTAGAAATTATCTCACCTTGATGCTACTTTTCTAATTATGAATTAACAATCAACATAAAAATCTACCCAAATGTATTAAAATATCTGAGTTTAACAAAATATAGTAATTTCCATGTATCATTTTAATGTTTTAAGGAGACATATTGCTTAAAGTTTTGAAGACAACATATTACCTGTATCTTATTACATTAATATTAGGTCCAATATTGCAGGAATGTATGATCAGCGAGATATATCATGCATGCATTATGTACTGTAATGTAGATGCATTTTCATAGCAGAATATGCAAGAAAACGTCTAAACGCCATTTCATACAAGTTGAGAGGATGCGGAGGCATTCCTTTCCCCTTCTACTTGCCCTGAGTCCGTCAGTGACAGACCGTTGGCTGTTACCTCTTATACCTGCACCCCCCAAGCTGTACACATTATAAAATAAAATATTAACCGAAGTACATTAGTGAATATAAAATACAGTGACACAGATATTTGACAATTACATGTTTGAGTATATTTTAGTGTCGTTCTTACAATATCTTCAACTAATAATTAAATTAAAGAATGTTAGTTTCTATTATGAAATCATGGGGGAGTGACCAGTGCAGATTGTCCCATTGTGTATACTGTAGAGAGCAACTAGCGGTGAAGGAAACATTTAGCTTTTAATGTGCAGTTAATATAAACAGCAATAAAATGAAATATAAACGCTTACTATATACTTTCGAAATATAGATTACCTGTAAACACTTTCAATAATATTTGTCACTATATTGAAAGTGAATTAGTCGAACGTTAGTAAGATGGGCAGTAGCTCTTCCCCTTCATTGATGGTAGAGAGAGTGAGTACAGGGGAGAGGCCTATCAACCAAACTGAAATGGGGAGTAGAGAGCAATGCACTAAGCTTGCTTTCAAGAAAAGTCGAAATGAAATCTATCCAAGAAGAACGGCCAGAATAAAAGATAGTGATGATGATGATGATGATGATAATAATAACAATAATAATACAATAATAATAATAATAATAATAATAATAATAATAACAAATATAACAATACAAATTGGAAACCTTTATTATGCCAGAAATGATATCGCTGTATTGCGGGACATTCCAATAAAAATTGACAGATAATTAGAAGTAAATAAACTAGACGTAGCACCTGACAAAAATTCAATACTTGCCAGATTATTGATGTAGCTATCAAAAGTAATATAAATATAATAAAGAAGAATGCTGAAAAATTGGTGAAATAGTCGTATAGTCTATAGCTTTCAAAACCAGACTACAGCACATGTTGAACGTACAAGCTACCAGCAAACAAATTAAAAATTACTACAAAAACATTCTTTGAATATTTTTTTACCACTTCTGGAGCAGCAGACTTGAATGTATTACAAAGAACAACAAATTTAGCTGCTTCTCTTATCGTTACTAATTGTGACCCTAAAATTGTGGTTTAGTCTTAGTTGTAGGTATTTTTCCACACTAAAATAATAATAATAATAATAATAATAATAATAATAATAATAATAATAATAAGTTGAACTAGCGCTTAAGGAAATGAAGAATGCGAAAGCAACAGGAGTTGATGGAATCCACATTGAATTAGTGAAATGCTTGGGTGAAGACAAGAAGCAAATTCTATCATTATGCAACGAAATATATGAGAAAGGCGAATGGCCTGAAGATTTCACGGAGACGGTGTTGCTGCCAATACCAAAAAAAAAAAATATATAATGCCAAGAAATGTAACGAGTTGAGGACTAATAGTGTAATATCGTACTCGGCGACTATTCTCTTGCGAATACTGGATCGACGTGTATAGTCTGAGATTTTTTTTTTCAGAGGTCCTATGCAGACCGGTTCCAGATAGTCCTGTTCGTTGGTAGTCCAGAGCGCCTGTCCCGAGGAAACTAACCTGTAAAGGGTGGAGTGCGACCGATCTGCGTAGGGAAGCGTGCATGAACATGTCCGTACGCCGCCTTGCCGCCCACCAATAGGTTTTGTTAGGTAGAGGATGGAGTGGGAAATATCTACATAGGATCTCTCTGTATATAAACGTAGGAAGAAAATGTACCAACAAGGAAAATGGTTAATTCATTAGGTTTTCGTTCCATTCTCTTCGAAAATATATATAAATACAGGAATAAAATCAACCTAATACAGGAAAAATTAATTCATTTTGTTTTTGTTTCAATCTCTCCGAATAGAGGGGAAAAATTGACCAATATTAGTTGCTTTCCGTCTCTTCGATTAAAAATTTAAATAATGGTTTATTTAACGACGCTCGCAACTTCAGAGGTTATATCAGCGTTGCTGGTATGCAGGAACTTTGTCCCGCAGGAGTTCTTTCACATGCCAGTAAATCTGCTTACTGTACATGAGCCTGTCGCATTTAAACACACTTAAATGTCATCGACCTGGGCCGGGATCGAACCCGCAACCTCGAGCACAGAAGGCTAGCGCTATAGTGACTACGCTATCGAGGCCGACTCTTTGATTAAATATAGGGGAAAAAAATGTACCAACTACAGATAATTTTTTTTAGTATTAGCTCCGGAAGCATATTTCGTTGTTAACTATCCTAGTGCTTACTGGTGAAGCCCATAGATAGCGTTACTTGTTAACAATGGTATTTGTATTTTATTTTAGGATTGGTGCATTAATAACCGGGCACACTCGCATTCACAGTCATATTCACACAAATTTCCAGACTCTAAACACCCAGAAAATTTTTCTTCAAGAAAAATTCCCTGAGAGTAGAATCGAACTCGAGACGTCCAGATGTGGAAGCTAGCATGCTGACCGCAGACCACGGGACCCACCAACTACAGTACTATTAAGCTGAAAAAAAAATATTTTTTTTTTGTAAGCAGAAACATTCATATTCACAATCACCGATACAGTATAAAATGTTTGGGGTACGCCGAATGTCTGTGCAGCAATATTTACAATCATCCCCACTTTCCCCCTCTCCTGAGTAATGAGTGTCGTCACGGTTTAGGCAAGTAGGAACTGAAAATTGAACTGTAATTTACCATTTCTGTTCTTTTTGTCAAGTGTTTTGTTGCACGAATAAAGTTTTGTCATACATTTGAAAGTGTATTTAAAGACACTCTGATTTTATCTGCATTATAACCAAAACATCTCGTGATGTCTCAAGGGAATTTAGTTAAGAAGGTCCCGATATAGAATCCCGTAACAATGTCGGTATATTGATTATGTTGTTTGTGGTTTCTTCGAACCAGATATTTCATAAACTGACCCACCCTCTTTCGTCTGATACAAATGTTTCGTACTAAAAAAAACAGTGCTTCGAGGCTTAAAATGCATTGTCAACCTGAAAGAAATGCAAATATATTCACGTTTTACTAATACTTTTGTCGTAGAAATGTTCATATGTGATTATGGGGAACCATATAGGATTAATACAAATTCTAACGTTATGCATCCTTCTTGCCGTGTCTTTCCAGAAGGAAATGATATAACATTTTATGAAAAGTTCATCCCTACGCGGTTTGAAAGACAGATGGTCCATTAAAAGGACGAATAATCCTAAAAAAGGAGCCCGGGGACATTGCTTTAAAACTACATGCAGCATCGTCATAGTGGATGCGTCATTCGTTCAAACATAAGACGAGCGAGGAATACAATAACAAGTGAAGAAGAAAGTTAATACAGAGTAAATTGAAGAAAAATATTAGCGAGCTGGGATTATTTTTCCTTTGTTGTTAATTTTGCTGATGGACAAGTCTGTAATTTACTCTTCGTCTTGGCTAGCGATTCGACGCTCCTGGGCAACCCAACCCTCCCCTGTCTGGAAAGCAAAAGATTGGGGTGGAATTCATATCCAGGTTGTTATGGATATCTGTGCCTACCTTCCCTCAGTCGTCTTTTTAAACACTTTTTCCTACGTAAAGGGTGAAGGGGAGGAAAGGGTTTGTTTTCTAACTGAGCATCTCTACAATAATATTTCTTGGAGTGAAACAAATTTCAGCTTGCATTGGTACTCATTAGACAGCTCTTTTGCAAATGATTAACATTCATATACTAGAAGCAATGTGCTTGGTTTATTATTATTATTAATTGTCAATCTTTCTTAAACAGTGTCAGCCTTTGTATTCCTATGAAGGACATGAGACATCACAAACTTTTCTACATCAGAAATTCGAAATCTTCCTCGCCGGTTTCCAGATGTATTTAAAATGCTAACTTACATGTAGGCGATTTCGATCCATTCAATGTATGTAAATATTAGAATACGGCAATGTCTTTGCTAATATTATTTGCATAATCCTTATACACAAATTGGTAATATTTTTGTAAGAATCAACTCCTTTCCCTAAAATTTTATAGTATTAATTCTAGTAAATTAATAATTGTAATCTATGTTCTTCATTTTGTTGTTATCTCAATTATTTAATTAGTTGTTCATTTTAATATACTAATTGTATCACTGTGCTGGACTTTTATTGGCCAATGGCTGTTGTCCAGCACATAAATGTCAATAAATAAATAAATAAATAAATAAATAAATAAATAAATAAATAAATAAATAAATAAATATTATAATGATGATGATGATGATGATTATTATTATTATTATTATTATTATTATTATTATTATTATTATTATTATTATTATTATTATAGATGGTGCAATTTTCTGACTACGTAGCCAGAGACCCAGGGTTCGATTTAGGTTGAAAATTAGCCATTCACCTTCACTAATGATTAGTATTAATTAATTTAGACATTGTACAATTTTCTTTGGTCATCTGGTCAGTATGATGTATGTCGTGTATAGTCCCTTCTGAAGACAACAGGTTGTAAGTATGAGGGAAATTTACACAGACCTAATCATTATGAAAAGTTATCTCCTTTGAAACGAAAAACGATTATTATTATTATTATTATTATTATTATTATTATTATTATTATTATTATTATTATTATTATTATTGTATAGACGAAAGTGAAGAAGATGATGAAAGCCACCGGCGGCGTGACTCAGTCTGTTAAGGCGCTTGCCTGCCGGTCTGAAGTTGCGCTCGGGCCCGGGTTCGATTCCTGCTTGGGCTGATTATCTGGTTGATTTTTTCCGAGGTTTGCCCCAACCGTAATCTGTGGAGAATCCTCGGCCTCATCTCGCCAAATACCATCTCGCTATTACCAATCTCATCGACGCTAAATAACATCGTAGCGTCGTTAAATAACCAACTAAAAAAAAAAAGAAGAATAAAATGAATTACGGTCCTCCTAAAAGAACTCTGTAGCCAACAGTTATAAATAGGATATAAGAGCGGAAAAACTATTATCCATTTTATACCATACCGCAATGTCAGATTCCCCAATTTAAGAGTAAAAGTGTTCGAATATACCCAATTGAGATGCAAGAGAAACGAGGAAACGAAGCTGTCGTATTTTGTCTAGAGAAGGATCACGATTCAGCAGCCTTTTATCCCTGTTCGAGATACGATACTCAATTTGAAAATAGACATGGTGGACTTCAAGGTCGTTCCTGAAATTGCGCCTGGATACATAATCCTGCCTTCACCTGGACATAAGGGTCTGATTAATCCAAAGAGATTGCATATAAATCACTAGTTCGTCCAGTAATGGAATATGGTGCTGCATGTTGGGATCCTTACAGATTAGAACATATTAAGACACTGGAAAAGATTCAAAAACGGGCTCTCAAGTGTTGTCGGAAAAATTCACCATTAAAATGGGACACACTCACGGACAGGAGAACGCGAATTCGATTATGCGCACTGTTCAAAACATACAGAGGTGAGCCTGCCTGGAGCGAAATAAAAAATAGGTTGCAGCCGCCAAATTACTCTTCTAGGAACGACCACTCATATAAATTGAGGGAAAGAAGACAGAGGACGGACACTGGAAAGTTTTCTTTTCTCAATCGTACTATCAGGGACTGGAATGCTTTACCTGCAGACTTACTAAAGGCTTTACCAATAACCAAAAATGTATTTAAAAATAGGCTTAAGGACTTTACTAATAGACGGTAGTATATTATACACACTAGTTAAAGGGTGTAATTGATATCTTGCTATTTGAAGTGTTCTATCAGTGAGGAAGTGTATTGTGTCAGTGAAGTCTATTGTGTAAGTGAAGTGTGTTGGTGTCGGTCAAGTGGCTGTGCAAAGTATTCGAACAGTGAAATGGTTAGAAGTGTTAGTGAAATCAGGTAGAATCAGTGCAGTGAGTGAGTTGACAGCGAAATAAGTGTAGTGCCGAAAGGTACTTGTGCAGATATGAACCTGTCAGACTCGTGGGTCTTAGTTCGAGCTTAGGGTTAAGATGCAAATTAGATTTACTTTAAATGCTATTTTAAGTGACCATGCTTCATTTTAATTTAGGATGCTCCTTGTTGTTATTATTTTATTATTATTATTATTATTATTATTATTATTATTATTAATTATTGTTTTTTATTAGTTGTGTTTATTATTAATTGTCATTATTGAGTGTAATTAGTTACCACTGCCACCGGGTATATACCCATTTGCAGTGTGAATAAATACATACATACATAAACCCCAGTTTTTGCAGTCTGTAATCTACGGCTCTGCGAAAGATTCTAGCCGCTCTCAGTGCGCAAAATTATATACAAAATTCTACGCGTCAATAGAAGAAATGTATTTGTGTCAAATTCCACATGCTCTTATAACAAGACATTTGACACGCGATGGAAGCCAAACACAAACCAAACAGTAAATGACAAAACTACACAATGCAATAATATTACAACAGAGGGAAACTCAGCAAACAATAAGGTGTGTATTTTGGATTTCAAGATATCTGAATTGACCCATTGCCATTCTGACAGGCGTAAGCGAAATACGATACGTCAGAATAAAAAAAAAATACTAGGGGGAAGAGAAAAATATTTCCCAAACTACCCAGATATGGTGTGCAGTAGAATTGATTGTACATTTTTTTCATGATAGGGTTGGCATTATTTATCTACTATGTTTTTTTAGATTGTGAAAGAAGGGGGTTAATCTAAAAGCATGATGTAGCAGCCGGCATGATTTTTAAGGGCAGATGGCTGGGTTACAAGGGGATGAGTGGGGGGGGGTGAGTTGGAGGCACACGCCAGTCTGAATGAGAAACATGATACAGATATAAGCAGGCCCCATGCGTATCATCTCCTTGTGTTATTATATCAGGAGGAAAGTCCCAGAGACTGACAGAAGTAAAATGGTTTAGCTGCTAGGGAAGGAAAAACATAAACGAATCGAGGGGAGACAAATGACTGAATAACGTAAAAATAGAAAAGAAAATCGATTTTCGTTGGCAAGACAACAAATGCAATTTTTTCTTCATCGTTTTTAATTTTTTTTAATCCTCTCTCAATACTTAAATTCTCCCTTCATTTAGTTACGAATAGAAATTTATATAGCGGATGATATGGTAAGCATTAAACCAAAACAAATGTCCCGAGAGATATGCACATACAAATGTTATGGAGACTCAGAATTTTTGTTGTTCTTAAATTCGTGTTAATCATGTTTCTACTTTGCTTACGAAAATATCGAAGTGGATGTATCAAGCCAGGAAAAATTCGTGTAAACAAATACAGGGTGTAACAACTTTAATGTTTAGAATTTCAGGAACATGTTCCCTGACACGTTCTACGTTGATTAAACCTAACATACCTATATCCAAAATTGAGAGGTTACAGAGATAACAGAGCTGGAAAAAATAGAACTTCTTGCCACTCCAAGCATTATACCGTTTATACAAGGCCTATTTTATGGCATTACTAAGTAGAGATACATAAGAAACATTTGAAAAGCAGTGAATGAAGGAAATTTTATTTTTAAGAGAAATTAAATTAAAATTGTTTAGGTTGCTAAGGAAACGAAACAGACAACAGTTTAAAATAACAGTTGTGAGAAAAATAAACCGTATTGTGACTAGTCTTTTTATTGAGTTTTGACCATTAAAACATGCCTTTTGTGTACACACATCAGGAATACGCCGACATAGTTTATGTATGTGGACTGTGTGATGGCAATGCAGCAGCAGCTGTTTTGGCATATCAAGCACGGTTCCCAAATCGTAGGATTCCTAGTGCACAGGTATTTTCACGTGCCTATTGGCAAATTTCAAGAAGTACAGTGTTTGGAATCTTAAGGACATTTTTTTTCAACTTTGCACTGCTTCTTTCATACTCACAAGTAGTTGATATTAAAATGTAATATGGTAATAATAAAAATAATGACATAGACATGTCACTTTCGGAAATTGGTGTTACATCTTTCAGTATTCAGCGATAAAATTAAACTAAAAAATTTAACTTTGGGTTACAAATAATCCAAACCTATAAAACTTTGGATATAGGTTTGTTAGGTTTAATCGACGTAGAACGTGTCAGGGAACATGTTCCAGAAATTCTAAACATTAAAGTTGTTACACTCTGTATATTCCGTATCTTCTCATTCATATTACGGTCTGTCATTGAAAAGGTATGTGCAAAGACACCATAAAGTCTGGACACACTGACAAAGGCATCCTTTTCATTTCCCCTCCTTTTACTTCTCTTCTTTTTTTTTCGCCATCCGTTCTCTCGTGTTTTTCTTGTTCACATTTTTCTCTTTTGTTCATTAATCTCTCCTATTTTTCTTCATTTTTATTTTTTCATTCTTTCTTCTCATCTTCATCTCTTAATTTTATTATTTTCCTCTTCAGTTTTTCTCCTATCCTCTTAATCTTTTCCATTCATCTTTCCATTTTTCCTCTTCTCTTCTTCTTCTCCTTCTCTCTCTATTCCCGTCCTCATCTTTTTTACTTCTCTCTTGTCTTTCTCATTTCCTAATTTATTTTCCGTCTTTTTCTCCTCTTTAGTCTTTTAAATTGTTATGGTGTTTGCTAGAAGGATAGACTTAATTTCTTGCATGAGTTACTGTATATTTCTTATATCTTTTATCATGGACTCATTGTAACAGCTCTCCCACAAATCGATGTAGGTGAGACACAGTAATTACATTGTAAGTACTTACGGTGAACAAAAGTCTTAAATTTCGGTACAAAAAACTGGTTAATTTCGCCTTTATTTCACACAAGAAACATTATTTTGGTGATATTTCGCATTAAAAATATAATATCTTTTTGACTCCCGACGTACAAAATACATTATTGTATATACTTACTTACTTACTTACAAATGGCTTTTAAGGAACCCGAAGATTCATTGCCGCCCTCACATAAGCCCGCCATCGGTCCCTATCCTGTGCAAGATTAATCCAGTCTCTATCATCATACCCCACCTCCCTCAGATCCATTTTAATATTATCCTCCCATCTACGTCTCGGCCTCCCTAAAGGTCTTTTTCCCTCCGCCCTCCCAACTAACACTCTATATGCATTTCTGGGTTTGCCCATACGTGCTACATGCCCTGCCCATCTCAAACGTCTGGATTTTAAGTTCCTAATTATGTCAGGTGAAGAATACAATCCGTGCAGTTCTGTGTTGTGTAACTTTCTCCATTCTCCTGTAACTTCATCCTGCTTAGCCCCAAATATTTTCCTAAGCACCTTATTCTCAAACACCCTTAACCTATGTTCCTCTCTCAAAGTGAGAGTCCAAGTTTCACAACCATACAGAACAACCGGTAATATAACTGTTTTATAAATTCTAACTTTCACATTTTTGGACAGCAGACTGGATGATAAGAGCTTCTCAACCGAATAATAACACGCATTTCCCATATTTATTCTGCGTTTAATTTCCTCCTGAGTGTCATTTATATTTGTTACTGTTGATCCAAGATATTTGAATTTTTCCACCTCTTCGAAGGATAAATCTCCAATTTACATTATTGTATATACCTACAAAAATAAGAGGTGTTTATCATCAAGGGAATTTTAAGAATATTTGTGCATTTTAACAATGCTTACAGTTTTCTGGAGAAATTTGTGCAATAGTCTCCCATATTGTGCGAAAATAAAATATACTATAAATTAATGAGCATCACAAATTATTTACACATTTTCTACTTTATATTTAAAAATAAAGCCACTCGAAATAGTGTCTGAATATTAGATATTACAAAATTATTTATTGAAATAGTGCTTGAGTATTAAATTTTAAATTTTGTCCACAGATATCAACGCAAAACAGATTATGTTTTAGGAACATCTAATCCGCCACGACGTGAATACAGTATGGTGTAATAAATAAATAAACAAATGAGTGAGTGAATGACTGAATGAATGAATAAATAAATAAAAAAATAAATAAATACATAAATAAATAAGTAAATAAATACACAAATAAATAAATAAGTAAATAAATACATAAATAAATAAATAAATACACAAATAAATAAATACATAAATAAATAAATAAATAAATAAATAAATATTTTAGACGCTTAAAATTTTAAGAAAATTCCACTACCTACTCAATACAAAATCATAAATCTAGCTAACCCCAATCACTGCTATGCCTGCCAACAGTACAGCGCACAGGTAATTTAGTTGCACCGAACCTTATTGCATTAATTCAAGTAGTTTTCATATTAATATGATCTCCAATAGCTGTATCTTCTGGGTATTTTAAATTACAACTTCGTAAATAAATTCAAAATTTCTCTTGAAAAACACATATTTCCAACGAATTCGTGCTAAAATAAAATAATTTCGAGTATACATACAAATTTAAAGTTGTTTACTGAATTTAAATTTGCGATATTTCGATCTGGAGTAGCATGAAACAAAAAAAAAAATATATATATATATATATATGTTTGTTTTATCACCTGAAGAACAGCACTTCGAGAATCCGTAGTTCGCTTAAACTATGTATAATGAGTAATAAAGGTAAAATAAGCATTATTAATACAAAACACAAATTATAAAATGTATTTTACTCTCAATCATATTCACAATCCTTATAAATAGGAATCAACTCCTTAAACAATTTGTATATCGCAATAACACCCAACCAAAAAAATAAACTTTTGATGCAATTACAGGGTTTCTATGAATTCCCTGCTACGTTTTTTTTTAATTATATACAACAAAATATAGGCTAAATATAAAGTTTTCATAATGAAGAGTTAAATTAGTTCACATTTTCTTCATTTTCTACAAAAAATGATTGCATAGGCATATTACAGAAGAAATGGTAGCCTACTTTTTGCATCACCACCCATTGTCTTAATTCACCGTAAATATTGTATGTGTCCTCTATTGTATTCTTGTACAAGTAATATCTCTCTTCAATGCTGTATACAGCATCTCTGTGTCCGTGTTCTGGAACATCTGCCACAGTGTGTGCGATGGAGTCCTTCAATCATCAATTGCCGTATGTTTGTTCAAGAATATTTTTTTCTTCAGATAGCTCCACAATCTGCTGGATTAATATCTGATGATCTTGCAGGCCAAGTTACAGGAAAGTGCTCGTTGATAACACGGCCACCTGAACAGTCAGAAACAAACTAACTCTCGTTGTCATGGTGATGCAAAAAATCTCATTTCTTGTGTAATAAGGCAGTGAAAGGTTTTTAAAGATTGCGTAGAAAATACAGGAAATACTAGCAATTAAATTTTTGCCTCTTACTTTTGAAAAACCCTATACATTACTGAAACATAGATTGTGAGTTTGATACTTTAGATATAAGGAAATTATTTTATTCATTAACTGGTAAGTGTAAACCTGTTTTGTGCGAGATCGTGCGTATTTGCTTGGTTTCCGTACAAAACCAATCCGCGAAAAGTCTAAAATTCCACATTCAGTATTCCCAACCTAACACATATAACAATTTCCCTCTTCTTACCGCTTAAGTGACATATTGATTTTACTGCTTTAGGCTTTTAACATATTATTTTTAGAGACGTTCAATGTAGTAATAATTATAAATTGGAAACTTACCACTGCAATTTCACCTAAATTGCACTGTTAATTATTGTTTTTAAATTTTTGCAAAAATTAAGTAAACTCTACAACTCCACTAAAGTTACTGCATTCGTGATGCAAGTAACATTAAGGAAGCCGTGAAAAAATCAACAAGAGTCCAGACTCATCATAGACTGGGGGAAAAAAAAGACAGACGTATATCACGGCCTGCTGGAGTATAGTAAACACAGAAAACATTTTAAAGGAACATTGTTGAAGATAGATATTTTTGTTTTGCAAATTTGCCGTCATTGAACAGAAACCAATATGGAGATTTCATTGCAACTAATTAGAAATTCCTCTTTCAGGTATGTAATAAACGATCTTCGCACAAAATAATGTACGATACACGAGCGGTATGTTTTTCTTTCAATTCTCGGAAATTAAAAAAGCGAAACGTAGTTGAGCTTTTTCAATCTTTTCCTCGAACATGAAAACTTCAACATACCGCTCTTGTAACGCATATTACTATTACCTACTGTCCATTCTCGTCTTGTTTTGCAACATCATGATGTACTGACTGGTATTAACCTATTAGAAAGAGGATTCACTCAACCTCCAAATCACAACAATAGACACGTTGGTTTCCAACTGTCTGCACAGAGACCTACACGAAGGATAGGGCGGTTGGGGAAAAAAGTACTAAAAGAGTTACGGAGGGTGAGATACACAGAGAGAGCGATATTGTGTTATTTCCATCGTATTGAATTAGCATCAAAATATCTCTCTCTTTTCCCACCGTAGCTACCCCAAAGCTACAATATGATGAACACCCCCTTCCTCCCTCTACCGCCACTTGAAATGGGAACAGAACGATGGACTTTCCTAACAACTCGATTTGTGCAGGAGGTTAAAAAAAAAAGGGTTTTATTTCTCCTATGGCAATGGATTTTGTGTACATATGTATTGGTATTGTGTTACATAGATCCTCTATGAGGACAGAATACTCACAGAATTGTAAAAAAAAAAAAAAAAAAAAAGGAATACAGAAAAAACCGTTTAAGGGTCGAAGGGTTAAAGTGAGGTTTTCGGTTTTTATACGAAGGGAACAGTCCTGTATCGTTTTTCAGGGGAGGAAAATAATGTTTTTTAAACACAATGTGGATGATTACATGAGTTTCACTATGAAGTCTAGAAAGCTTTCGGTTGAATGGTTTGTGTATTGTTACAATAGGGATGTGATAATTGTGTTAACTCTTAGGGGATTGAAGACGAGATAAATAAAAAAAATCAGTTTAAAAATAACGTGACACAATTTAGATTACATAAAATCACTTCTAAATTTATGTGACAGACGTAAAATATTTCTCTATTTGATTAATGGAAACTTTGCCTCAAAACATTTCAGCTTGTCATCACCAACTCATCCTCATTCTCTTCTTCTTCTTTTTGTTCTTCTTCCGACTCATGGATAGCTGTTCCGTATCAAGGCTATCTATGTCTTTCTACCGTTTCTACTTCTTAGCAGGCTATATCCCTTAAAGACCTACCGGCAAAATGATAAAATATGTTTGCCCTGATAAAGGTTCCTAGGGAATTTTTTAAATATATTCGTCATTATTTTTATATTCTATGCTGTCTTCTACAACGTACACCTTAATCTCAATCTTTATCATTATATCAGTGATTTTTATTTTATCCAACAATCTGACATTTACCATAGATCAAATAAAAGTCGGCCCGGGTAACGTAATCGGTATAGCGCTGGCCTTCTGTGCTCGAGGTTGCGGGTTCGATCCCGGCCCAGATCGATGGCATTTATGCGACAGGCTCATGTCAGTAGATTTACTGGCATGTAAAAGCACTCCTTCGATACAAAATCCCGGCACACCGGCGACGCTGATATAAGCTCAGCATTTGCGAGCGTCGTTAAATAAACCATAATTTTTTTTTTTAGTACTAATGAATCCCATCTTTGCTCCCTCTGAAGGTTTTCTTTTACCTTGTTATCGTAAAATTCATTTATTACAACCGTATAGTAGGTGCTGACATTGAGAGGATATTGTGAAACCTTATTTGAACATCTCCAGGCATGAATTTATACAAATGTTTCAAAACAAAACTATATTTTTTTATATTGTATATTTATAAGTTTTCCTCTAAATCTAAATTCATTTTATAGTTTCTTCTAGTAAAGTCTAAGTATTATCTGAACATTTTAATTTTTATCATTATTTTATTTTAACTTAGACTCTCGAGTATTACTAGGACTTTCAGGGATAGATCTTCATTGATTGAAGCTCTGTAATTTAGTGATTTGTTTGTTCATTCATTTATAGTGTTCTGCCCAGAGGCAGGTCTTTCACTGCAAACCCAGCATTCTCCAGTCTTTCCTATTTTCTGCCTTCCTCTTTGTCTCCCCATATGATTCATATATCATCTGATATCTCCTTCTGCCACGAACTCTTCTCCCGTTCACCATTCCTTCCAGTGAATCTTTCAGTAGGTAGTTCTTTTTCAACCAGTGACCCAACCAATTCCTTTTTCTCTTTCTGATCAGTTTCAGCATCATTCCTTCTTCATCCATTCTTTCCAACACAGCTTCGTTTCTTACTCGGTCCATTTCACACGCCCAATCCTTCTCCATATCCACATTTCAAATGCTTCTAGTCGCTTCTCTTCACTTCGTCGTAATGTCCATGTTTCTGCCCCTTACAATGCTACACTCCACACAAAGCACTTCACTAGTCTCTTCCTTAGTTCTTTTTCCAGAGGTCCGCAGAAAATGCTTTTTCTATTAAAATCTTCCTTTGCCATTGCTATCCTCCTTTTGACTTCCTGGCAACAGCTCATGTTACTGCTTATAGTACACCCCAAGTATTTGAAGCTATCCACTTCCTCTACTAATTTATAAATCGCACGTTTACCTTCTTTACTTTTCTTCCTATGACCATGGTGTTTGTCTTGTTGGCATTTATCTTCATTCCATACTGTTCACAGCTGTCATTTAACTATTATTTTATTTTTTATTGGGTTTTTTACGACGCTGTATCAACATCTAGGTTATTTAGCATCTGAATGAAATGAAGGTGACAATGCCGGTGAAATGAGTCCGGGGTCCAGCACCGAAAGTTACCCAGCATTTGCTCGTATTGGGTTGAGGGAAAACCCCGGAAAAAAACCTCAACCAGGTAACTTGCCCCAACCTGGATTCGAACCCGGGCCACCTGGTTTCGCGGCCAGACGCGCTGACCGTTACTCCATTTAACTAGGCCTATTATTATTAATATTATTATTATTATTATTATTATTATTATTATTAACTTGACGTTTGCCTGGAGACAGCATGAATTTGTCCTCAGAGGACCGTGAATACATATCGTCGGCAGAAAACACGACGTAGGTCGGCAACTGTTATAGAACATAATACGTTTTTGAATGCTTAATAGCTTCGTTGTTTTTTTTTAACATCAAGGACGGTATTTCCTTCGGCAGGATAGACATGAAGTGATCTCACTTGTTCTTTAACTCAGGATAAAATATCAAGGGGAAAATATGACGATTGCTTAAAGCGGAAAAAAAGAAGAAAAAAAGAATGGAGAGAGAGAGAAAAGGCGAGGGAAATATCAAGATTGCGTTTCAAGAAAGCCTGATAATGTTCGTCTCGCTGGGACTATCGTGAGCGGAGAGAAGCATGGAAAAATGCAGGGAAATGGCTTTTTACAGGGTTAATCTGGGATTATTAATCAGAAGGAGGGGGAGGCGCTCGTGTGGAGCCCTCTTGTGCAGGAATCTGGAACTGTACTGTAGAATAGTTGCTCACATTTATTACTGTCCTGGGAGTTGCATAACGACACAGGGGTTAACGTCAACCGACCCAACAGAAAAATTAAACTTATTCCAATACAATGAATATTTGATTGTGAAGCCGTGTTCGTTGTGGCGTATGTAAGAACGTAGTTTGTAAAGATACGGGCATACCTATCAGACAGAGAAAGTATCATGGAGAACTCTATAGGAAATTAGGGTCCACTACTCTTGTACGACTGCTACTAGTAGCAATACTACTGCTTCTTCTACTACTACTACTACTAAAAATCCGAGGCACGACCATGTTCGACCAGCAGCCTGCTGGCCTCACGTCCACATGCCGAAGCAGAGGTGGACGATCATCCAACCAGAATGGAAGTATCGTGTGGTTAGCGCGATGATCCCCAAGCCGTTATAGCTGGCTTTCGTAACCGGATTTCGCTACCTATCGCAGCTCCCCAAGTGCATCACGATGCTGGCTGGGCACCGGTTCCATACACTGGCCGAAATTTCATGAGAAAATTTCTTTCCCCATGAGGACTCGAACCAGCGCGCATTCTGTAAGGCGAGTCCTAGGCAGGATGCCGTAGTCCACGACGTCACGGCGCGAGACATCACTACCACTGTCGATAGAAATTTAGAAATTCATTTATTTAATCTGACAGGATTAAAGCCATAAGACCTTCTCTTCTATCCTACCAGATAGGACACATAAATACAAAAAAAAAAAAATACAAATACTGACAAAAATAATACAAATTAAATTAAAGCCCTTTAGAGGGTCAACAAGCTCAAAAGAACACTATAGAGCTCTCATTGAGCTAATACAAGACAAATAAGATACCGATGATAATAATGATAATAATAATAATAATAATAATAATAATAATAATAATCATCATCATCATCATCATCAACATCGCGGGTTGAGCCGGTAGGCCCGTTCCGTCCCCATTAGAATTGTTCTCTCCAACGAAACCTAGGACGACCAACATTTCTCCTTCCTCTTGGAGCATACTGGAAAGCTTTCTTGTGAATTCGGTGATCCTCCATCCTTTCTAGATGTTCCATCCACCTATTTCGTTGATTTGTTAACCTTTGTGTTATTCCCTCTATCCCTAATTTTTTTCTGATCTCTTCATTCGTCTTGTGTTGTAATAAAGTATATCCCGCCACTGATCTTAGGAATTTCATTTCTGAGGCTTCTAGTCGTCTTTTGTCTCTTTCTGTTAAGGTCCATGTCTCTGCTCCTTAAAGTAATACTGGAAGGGCTACTGTTTTGTACAGTTTTTAACTGTGTTTCTTTCGTTGTTCTTTTTCCTAAGCTCCGTCTAATTGTTTCACATATACCTTGAAATCTATGTATCTTTTCTTCCGTATCTCTTTTTTCCACATAAGAAATGTTGCATCCTAAATATTTAAAATTACTAACTTGTTCAATAATTTTGGAGTCAATAACTATTTTCGACCTTTTATGCTGGGTCCCTATGAAAGCCATTGTTTTTGTTTTAGTGTGTGATATTTTTAAATTATAGCTTTTGGTTATTTGACTCAGTTTATAAGCTGCACTTTTGAGGTTGTATTCTGTATCAGCAATCACCACTTGGTCGTCTGCAAAAGGAAGGCAGTTTGCAGGTGTTTCATCTAAGATAATAGCAATAATAATAATAATAATAATAATAATAATAATAATAATAATAATACATATTAACGATAAAATTGACAACAGCATAGTTACAATCTTTATTATATGCTATGGGTTAAGCCGATGTGCAACATGCAATTCCATGAATTAGAATGTGATTGGTTCTTTAACGTAAATTTGAATTTTGATATTGTCCGACAGTCTCTGACATGGTCAGGGAGAGAATTCCAGAGGCGTGAAATCGATATGCTGAAAGATGATGAGAAGGAGAATGTTCTGTGCCTATTTCTATTAGTTTTAAACGTACTACCATTTCTACTTAATATATTAACAATTATCTTCTGATTGAGGTTCTGGGTGATTTTTACATCTATTATCAGGCAGTAGTAGTTGAAACAGTGTCGTTAAATGACCAACTAAAAAAATAAATATATGATGTACTTTTTAAAACAGTTTGGGACAAGCATTCTAGTAAATGTGTAGGTCTATATTTAGGAAAAAAGACTGAAATTTATGAATCAATAAAATTATTAGCATTGCTTCGCCTTTTACGACTTTCTTATTCTGAAGATCTCAGTCAGTAGTGAATGTGCCTGAGGTAACATATCATTTATACGGAAAAAAAAAACACATTTCTACAAGACATTTTCCTCAATATTTAAAAATGAGAGATACAATAATATTAAAGCTACAACGCAAGTCAAGCAAATACCAACTTTCATTTGTTTTCTCTCGTCTTTTGTTGTTTCTTTTTTGTTTCATTTTTTTTTTCCTTGAATTAAAAAGTTCTGTGTTTGTAAACTTTATTTTCAAGTTATGTTCTGCATTATTATTATTGTTATTGTTCTTTTTTTCATATCATTATTCTTATTTGCATCTTCTTGCTGTTTGGACCTCGCAATAAACAAACGAACAGCCCAGGGCGCGGCTGACGACTGATTCAGAAGCGATACATTCACTCAAGTTTCTGTATCATTTTCCCTCCAGCCTGAAGAGAGCATTCGGTACAAAGAAAATATATATTCGAACCCTCTTTCTCTCCCCTCTCATATAAACCAAAAGTCGAAAAAAGAAAATACATCTCAATTCGCTTTCCTTATTACGATCGCCGCAGGAGATGAAAGATTCATCTCAGCATTTATAGAAATATGAGATAGGTATGCTCTTCGCTTGTTTCTTGTTTAATCATGCGAGATATTTATAAAAGAGAATCAAGGATCATATAACTTATTCTATTAACTTTTACGGATAAAGACATCTGCAACAGCAAATCGTATCGTCATTTGTTATCTTTATAGCACTCCAAGTTAGAAACTACTGATAAAACCCAGATTAGCTGAAGGAGCGATTAGTAATGGGGTAGGGTCCTTGGGGTATATAGACTATAGTCCGGTTTTGACTAACAAAAATTAAGAGATTAGTCTAGCATTGACACCAGAGAAAATATTCACCTATTGAATTGAAATAACTTGGCATAATGCATTTATTTATAGAGTTACAATATGTATTTATTCACACTGCAAATGGGTAAATACCGGTGGCAGTGGTAACTAATTACACTCAATAATGACAATTAATGATAGATACAGTTAGTAATAAATTAATAATACTAATAATAATTAACACTACCACTACTATTACTACTACTACTACTACTACTACTACTACTACTACTACTACTACTACTACTACTACTAATAATAATAATAATAATAATAAATATTATTATAAATAACAGTACTATAATAAAATTAACAAGGAGCATCCTAAATTAAAAGAAGCACGATCACTTAAAATAACACACGATCACTTAAAATAATTTATTAAAGTAGGCCTAAATCTAATTTGTATTTTAATCCTAAGTTCGAACTTTAACCCAAGAGTATGATATGTTCATACATGCACAAGTACAAACTCTGTATAATTTGAAGTCATGGTCTTCTAATTGGAGCGGGTGACGTTATCTAGTGATACGCGGGAGAGGGGAAGTTGAGGCACGAATTATAGGGTCGCACGGCAGCCAAGGCAGTGTGGCTCGAGAATACGAAGTGATGGAACGTTTGCAATGGTGTCAAACGATTCGTAACGAACCAATCTACAGTCGGCAAGTTAAATTGGACAAATTTGGGAGTTACGTTGAGTGGTGGGAGGAACTTCACAATGTCGAGGCATTTGCAAAGCAAATAGGAGCGGATGTATAAACGACGGATAACTTAAATTTAACATCACATCCCCAGAGTCGTATTCACGTATAAAATCTGGGCTGTGTCTCCGATACAGCCTGTCCGATTTTTTTTAATTTCTCTCTTTTTATTTCAATTTACTCCAGGCCAGTTCAAGATTATTCTGTCTATGAATTTGTATTATGAACCTATACCATCTTTCTCTCTCCATTATTGAAGATAACATTGTTATACTGTGATACTTACTTACTTACTGGCTTTTAAGGAACCCGGAGGTTCATTGCCGCCCTCACATAAGCCCGCCATTGGTCCCTATCCTGATCAAGATTAATCCAGTCTCTATCATCATATCCCACCTCCCTCAACTCCATTTTAATGTTATCCTCCCATCTACGTCTCGGCCTCCCCAAAGGTCTTTTTTCCCTCCGGCCTCCCAAATAACACTCTATATGCATTTCTGGATTCGCCCATACGTGCTACATGCCCTTCCCATCTCAAACGTCTGGATTTAATGTTCCTAATTATGTCAGGTGAAGAATACAATGCGTGCAGCTCTGCGTTGTGTAACTTTCTCCATCCTCCTGTAACTTCATGCCTCTTAGCCCCAAATATTTCTTAAGCACCTTATTCTCAAACACCCTTAACCTATGTTCCTCTCTCAAAGTGAGAGTCCAAGTTTCACAACCATACTATTCTAAGTGTTTTATAAATTCTAACTTTCAGATTTTTTGACAGCAGGCTAGATGACAAAAGCTTCTCATCCGAATAATAACAGGCATTTATTCTGTGTTTAATTTCCTCCCGAGTGTCATTTATATTTGTTACTGTTGCTCCAAGTTATTTGAATTTTTCCACCTCTTCGAAGGATAAATCTCAAATTTTTATAGTTCCATTTCGTACAATATTCTGGTCACGAGACATAATCATATACATAGTCTGATATACTAAATGGGAATAATCTATATAATTATTCGTCTTTCTAAATAATTTGTGTATATGGGAATCCGTCATTCAACTGTTGGTTTATTTTTATTATTCCATGTGTAATCAATAAAGGGGGCAGATCTTGTTCACTGAGGGATGTATTCTCAAGAAGAAGACGAGTCTAGTCGAGCGTAGGGGAGTGAATGTACCATGAAGACTAAACTAAATGAATCATAAGTTAGTCTTGGCGCCAGTTTACTTTACGACATTGGAGTGTTGATTCTATTTAAAATGCGTATAAAAAAGGAACTCTATAAAAGCTGAGCTTCCAGATCCGAAAGCTTTAATATTGACCACAATTACACGCCTGTTTCTCTGGTAAATTTTAAATAATCTCTGGATAAACGAGAAACCGGGAAGAATATTTAAGGAAATGCCATCTTGTAGGAATTTTATCTTCTCATTTTATTGCTTAGTACAATGATTATTTTTGAAATTTTTTATTAGCAAACAGAAAAGTCTTTACATTAAAATACAGAGGCCTCGTTGTAGAATTAAAAAAAATAAAATCTCAGAACGCATTTTTTTATATTATTATTATCTAGACAGTCTTGTCTATGTTTGTATACATTTCCGTATGAATTACCGGGTTTTTATTGCTAGGAAGGAGACGTTAGCGCGTTGGTTTGTAATCTACGATCCAGGGAAACCACTAATGCTGCGAGATGGGGGGTGTTTACTGCCAGTGCTAGGTACACAGACAACCCTATAAGACCCAGCATCCAGGTTTACAAGCACGGAGAAGTCTTATAATGCAAGTATCAAGTGGAGCACAACGACACGTCTGAGTTGTAAAACTGGCACCTTTGCAGCTCCAGAATATAAATAAAAAGAGAGCAATCGTGTTGACAGAGCTTAGGCGCGTCCAATTACACCGAGGGACAGACAGACAGGAGAACAGTCTTCCTTGTTCTCAATACGGAAGACCTTTCTTTCATTTATTCATTCCTCTTTCTCTGCTTCCTTAAATCTTACATTTTTTTCCTTCTTTTATGAATTATTCTCTTTCCGCCTTTCGTATCTTCTTAATCTCTTATATTCATTCTTTATTATAGCAGTGCAATTGTTTATTATTTAAAAAATTGACTTTTTTATTATTATTGTTTATTTTTCTTCCCCCATTTCATTTTTTTAAATTCAATAATATATACATCTTGATTACACAACTTTTAACACTGTATCACTTCGGAATATGTATGATAAGAACTTTCTTGTGTTAAATTTTAACGTACCTTGTTAACATGTTTCGACCTATTTTCGGTCATCTTCGGAACTGGTCGGAAACAAGAGGCACCAAGACCAACAACGACCAGTTCCGAAGATGACCGAAAATAGGTCGTAACATGTTAACACGGTACGTTAAAATTTAACACAAGAAAGTTCTTATCATACATATTCCGAAGTCAATAATATAATTATTATCAGTTCATGTTATATCATTCATTTAGGGCTGTGAATAATTTATTAGTTCATTCATGTATTTATTTATTATTTATACAAAGTTTTCTGCCCAAGACCATATCTTTCTTTACGAACCCAGCGTTCTCCAATTTTCACTATTTTCTTCCTTCCTCTTAGTCTCTTCATAGATCCAAATATCTTAGTATTTATTTATTTATTTATTTATTTATTTATTTATTTATTTATTTATTTATTCTAACAGAATTGAGGCCATAAGTCCTTCTCTTCCATTCTGTCAGGTAACACATATAAATACAAAAAATACAAGCACTAACAAAATAATACAAATTAAATTAAAGCCCTATATATGAGCCGTTCAGAGCAGAAGTGGTGTAAGTCAAAAATGGGTAATGAGGGTTAAAGTAAACATTCTGTAAAATACAGCGCAAATTAGCAGTTAATATTCAATTTATTTAAAATATTAGTAGTCAGTGGATAGCAAGAAGGACATATTAATCGCTACTTTGCGCTGTATTTTACAAAATTTTGACTTTAAACCTCATTACCCAATTTTGACTTGCACCACTTTTGCTCTGAACGGCTCATATGTGTCTACGTAAAGATTAATTTTTGGTCCTACAGAATATATCTGTTATGTAATAATCATTGTTACATAACAAATGTAGTCTGTAGGACCAAAAATTAATCTTTACGTAGATTCTTCGCCCAACAGTGCATAATACTGTGGAATCCTGGCCACCAAGTCACTCAATTGAGTGTGTTCCTTGTATAATGGCAATTGATTTATTATTATGTCAACATAATGTCGAACTTGAAGTCAGGTCACAAAGGGAAAAACACTAGAGGAGAGGGATTCGATCCGGTGCTGTGGATTGAACTTCGGCGTAGCTCAATGGTTAGAGCACTTGGTACGTAGAACCAAGGACCCGGGTTCGATCCCCGACGCCAGAGCGAGTTTTCTCCTCTAATAATCATCTTATATATGTGGTTTATTTACTTATTGTCTATTGTATAAAGATTGTAAATGTGGCATACCTAAGTGTTAAATAAAAAAAAAATATATGGATCATATGTGGAGATTTAGAGAAAGGCAGAAAGTAGGAAAGATTGGAGAATGCTGGGTTTACAGTGAAAGACCTGCCCATGGGCAGAACACACATATGTATGAGGGTCAACTGGGTCAAAGAACACTATAAGGCACTTATTAAGCTAATACAAGAACAAAATGGTTAACATGACAATAATAGGTATGTTAATATAATAATAATAATAATAATAATAATAATAATAATAATAATAATAATAATAATACATTACACAATAACGATAACAACAGCATAATTACAATATATATTATATGGTAAGGGTTAAGCCGAGGTTGTGCAACCTGACAGGTTTTTAACAAGCAATTCCATGAACTAGAATGTGATTTGTTAATTTTTTCATCGCTCTTCTTTTACTTCAAATATTAAGGAAGTGTAATTACTGAGGAAATTCAGAATATTCCTCAAAATTTTCCTCTGAATGCTGTTCATTTCCTAGAAGAGATACTACTAATGATTGAGTAGGAGAACCATGTGTGAATGTATAATTTCATTTCTGCCCATTCTTTTGTGAACAGAACTTGTTTTTATATGAACTTATTTTTTTTTAACAAAGATAGAGAATTTAAAAATCTTTCATGCTTCTTGATTCGCAGTTTTAATGTAGCATCTTCACATTGCTTTCTTACTTGACATACAATGTTAATTTATTTATTCACTCCGACCTATGAACTGAGACTAGTCATACATTTAAATCTACATTAAGAGTTCGTATATTTCTCTACCGATTAGCTAATATGAATTCCGTTTTATTACTTCTTGTTTATTTATTGACACATGTTTTTATTTACGTCCTTGTTCCTCCAAGTATCGAATGAGGTCCGTTTTCAGTTTCATTGTTGTGGAGCTGCTCTCAACTCTTAGAATTTAATTACTGCTCAGATATTTAACTCGGCAGTTTGAAGATATGAGAACACAAGAGAACTGTAAATTAAACACGATAACACTTTAACGACTAAACAGACATGTTAAGTCAATATAAAAAAGAAGAAAATAACACGAGTAATGGAGAAGCTTTGTCTTTTAGTCTTTTATACGACTTGCTATTGTTTTAAAGTCCGTAGGAAGAAGTGTGAAATTTGTGCCAAAACAAATATTATCATTTGCATAGGAATTTAGAACGTTAAAACCGCTGTATATCACAGTTTATATAGTAGGCGCTTTAAAAAGTTATGTAGAAAAAATATAGTCTTATTCCTTCCCTGCATGTTTCTTTTTCCCCTTGTGTCAATAGTTGAATAACGGTCCCGTGGACTATGAGATACGTCACGGCGTTTATAATTAGAATGTGTTTATCGTTATGTTCCATTCACAAGGGGGCCGTGAGAACCCTCGTAGACGGGAAGGTGGCGCCAAAGATACAGTTTTATGACGTCCCGAAACTCTTTTATACATCTGTGTTGCTCTCTGTGTGTTTCTTACATTTGTTTAACAATGAGCCGCCTTTGATTTCGACATGAAACGGTTTTACCTCCAAACAAAAAATTACACAAACAAATGAAGAACCATGCGAGATTTCCAACAATTGAATAACCGTGTATATTTTTATATGGCAATATCTTTGAGCTTTAAAAAGGAATTTCGAGTAATAATATTTGTTCTGGCTCATATTGTTCTCATAATTTATATTATACATTTTATTATCATTATTTTGGTGGAAATTTATGCAGCATTAGGCGAGTATAGATTATGAATTTGACATCGAAGGATTTTTCATTCATAAATATTTAGAATTGAACTATGTACATTTTGCAATGATTATGTATGTTTATATGTATGTATGTTTATATGTATGTATGTATGTATGTATGTATGTATGTATGTATGTATGTATGTATGTATGTATGTATGTATGTATGTATGTAAGATGCGTAAATACTGCTTGTAGCTTTCCTTTAAGGAAACTCTAGGTACAAAAGTTATGGGGGTGGAAAAAAGAATATTTTGAACATGTTATCAAAAACTGTGTTTCTCAATTATGAAGAGTGTGCCAAGGAGTCTATTTTTTTAATCGCATCATATAAGCCTACTTATTTTCTTCCGTTTTCGATTCATCACTTAGAATTAACTTTAGCAAAGTCACATTTCTCGTTGAAAATTTTAACAAAATTTTTTGTAAAAATTTGAATATAAAAAAGACGAATGTCTCTACTTTTTCCTAGCCGTGTATAGTGCTAAACATGAAGTACAGCCTTCTAGATGGATCTATTTGACGTACACTAAAGGGTTCAGAATTTTTATAGAACTCTAAAGTTGAAAATAAATGTTCTTCGATTTACGGCATTATTATCTGACACAAATGTAACATCCTGTGAGGCATTTCTTTTACGTAATCGATTCATCTGAGGCTGAGGTGATTACAATGTATCGCATGCTTACTAGTTTTTTCGTAACTTCTGTCACATTTCTATTTATCTAGTTAAATGTAAGAACGAAGAAAGTTTGCACGTTTTTATTTTACGTAAAAAATGGGAAAAGAAAGTCGTTAATCCGAAATTGGAACTATATCTTTTTCCTGCAGTTTTTAAAGGACCATTTTATAATTGAAATTATTGTATTTAAGGGGTTAGGTACAGCTTACAGCAGTAACATTTTGGATATATTCAAAAAAATTTTTCTCCATTACTGTATCTTGTACAATAATGGAAATTAATATGTATAAAATACTGTCCTTCTGCTATATGAAAAAAAAAATTACGATTTAAAAAGGAGTACTTACATTTTTGTTATCAAAATTCAGTTCACTATGCAGTGATGAAGCGTTTCCCACATAACTCAAAAACTACCCAACATTCTGTGATGAAATATTTTGTGTGTATTTATGCATGTCACATCTACAAAATGATGCCAGATCACCTCTCTAAAATTTTGATAGATTGCCTGATAAAAAATAAATTCATTTAAAAAATGGTCAAATATCAGTACTTTCTTCTAACACAAAATAAAAAAAAAATATTATTTATTAAGGAATGTATTGCCTACATGACTTTCAGCAATAAAATAAAAGAGAGAAAACATGAAAAAGTTAACAAGTTTACGAGTTGTGACTGAAACGCTTAATCACTGCACAGTAAACTGCCACCATTTTGAATGTAATATATATATATATATATATATATTTTAAATCGTAAAAATATTTTTAATGTAGCAGAAGGGTAGTGTTATTTTTATTTATTTATTATATATTAGATCACAGACACATTACATACAACAATTTTACACAAAGCTATATTATTATTTAAATACAATTTCTACATTTTACCTATTTACATAATTTGTTTTATCTTGCACTAGCTTTCAGTTATTGTGCAAGACTCAACTCATTCTAGAATATTGGTACCATCAGTATTGGTTTACCTTCCTAAGATGTACTTCCCTCTTCAATCTGCAATGTGCAGCTAGCATATCTAAATCATCTCTAATTCTACTTTCTTCTATACCTCTTTCCTTACAAAAATATTTATGCAATTCATATAAGCTCTCTCTCGTATTTAAGCCTTCTACCTTAATTTTATTTCATAATATTCTTTTGACGTACCTTCAAAACTATTAAATTTAGAAATAAAAAAGATAGCCAAATAATTTCTAACTAAGTCAAATTTCAGAAGGATAGTGTTTCAAACATACAAATTTTCATTATTGTACGAGATACAGTAATGGAGGGGAAAATGTTGAATATTCCCAAAAATGTTACTGCTATAAACTGTACCTAACTCCTTAATGTTAATCCCCAGATGAATGTGACTGGCACTTGAAGATAAATCGTTGTACACAATCCGCTGGACAGAGGAACAAGGCTGCAGAAATAATCATTTCGTGGAAATCACGAAATGAACTTCTATAACTACGCAGTACTTTGTGCTTATACTTCATGTAATGAGAAAGTAAAAATAAATTGGAATTCCTGAGCCACGGCTGACTGAGGCATCTGTCTCACTATGTGAGAGGCAGTAAGAATGAGGTATAAACACCGAACTACAATTTTAATACATATTCACAGCTCTCAAATATTTGAGACTGTTTTAATGACAGGCATGTGTCTGTCTGTCTGCATATCCCCTTCTCTCTCTCACTCACACGTCAGAGTAGAGTCCTGGTTTCTGGATCCGAGTGTTTGTTAAACAGAATAAAAATCCAGTAGGTATGCTGTTGAAGTTAATAGCCTCTCATTTAGAAACAAATATTAAGGCAGAGAAGGCTATATATCTCGTTAAAAATACAGCAAGCCATTCGCTTTCTTGCATACCCTTTCCAGTTATTGTTTCAGTATTCTTCATCCAAGATGTAAGCACAGATATTCGTGTAGGACCAATACTTTGAGATTGTTACTGCGAAATCTGTACAGGCTTGAAATCTTATGCCTTCAGAATAATCTTTTATAGTTACAATGAAATTACACTAAAATTTTCACAGTTATAGGAAACGATCCTGAAAAAAGTTTTTTTTAATGCCGGATTGGAAAGATGCATGCCATGATTCATTACCGCTTCAATTACCAATACCAAAAACATTAATCAAATCTATAATCAGTTACATGAACACAAATCATCTACAACACACAATAGAAACAGGAACTCAACAAGAGTAAAAACGGCCTACTGATATACCTACACATTCTAAACACGCGACATGACCACAGATGTTAATGCCTAAATAAAATACAATTAACAAAAAAATATGCACAGTAAGGTTAACATAAAAATTATCTCCATACACAATCCACTCTATTAATTTGGAGTGATTTATTAAAGGATGCATTCAAGACTAATTTATAAAAATGTTAAACTAAGTATCCTTGCACCAAAAACCAGATGTTCTCTGAACCAAATAATCTTCTTATTCTTTTTCTTCTTCTTCTTCTTCTTCTTCTTCTTCTTCTTCTTCCTATCAAGGATGGGTAAATCCCGTTCCGAGACTAATGGAATTGCGAAGTCCATCTTGTTTGTGGCCGTCTGCCTTGGTGTTGATAAAAACATGCTTGCCGTGGGAAACGATCAGGGGGCATCCGTTGTACATGCATATACCATTGCTGTTGAGAGGTATGAATTTCTTCGACCATATTTGTTGTTTTAAGTTCTTTCCGCATGTCTTCGCCTCTCATTCTATCCCTTAATGTGACTCCCAGGGTGTGTCTTAGGAACCTCATTTCTGATGCTTCTATTCTTTTTCGATCTTGTTGTCTTAGCACCCATGTTTCACTTCCATAGCGAAGGGCCGGTTTTGATGTAATGTTAGGCATCCTGATTTTTAGATCTTGTCTCATATTCTTTCCGAAATACCTGTTTATAGATCCATTTAATTTATTGTATTTCTGGACATTTTCTTCCAGATCAGCATTAAATGTAAATGCTGAAATAGTACAGCCAAGATACTTAAATGCATGAACCTGTTCTATTATTTCTAAGTCCATCAATATTTTAACTCCTCGTTGATTCTTTCCATGCATGGCCATTGATTTTGTCTTCCTAGTAGAAATTTTCATATTATACATCTCTAATATTCTATTTAATGTAGTAACATTTGTCTGTAGGCTGTCTTCAGAGTTTGCTATTAGGACCTGGTCATCTGCAAACAAAACTGTAGTTATGTAATTATTATTGCCCAAAATTTATGCAATTCGGACTCGTTATTTGCCAGTCTTGTAGTATTTTATTGATGTATAAATCAAACAGCAAGGGTGATAACCCACATCCCTGTCTTAGGCCTTGATTTACCACGAGGGGCTTTCCATTTTTGTTAAACATAATACTGGTTGAATCATACACCAAATGATCATATTTTAATTATTTGCATGTAATAATAATAAAGAAACATGTTAAAGGAATTATCATTGCACCAAATGAGTGGTCTCTGGACCAAAATGATCACAATTAGTTACTTAAATACAATTTAAATTATGTAACATATTAAACTATTTATCCTTCTATCAAATACGAATGCTTCCTGGACCAAATGCCCTATTTTAATTATGTAATTACTTTATATCTATTACTAACAAGTGCAGCGGAGCGTACAGGTACGGCTAATTAATAACAGAATTTAAAATTGATCTTCCATTGTTCACTTTATATCTGTCACCTTGGCGACAACGATATTATTAGGAAAAGCGAATAGTACTTTATCTGCAGACCAATATCAATACAAACAGTGCAAATAAATCCCAGTACATAACAGGAATCAGTGTTCCCTGCAAAGAACTTTCAGTTATTGGCTGTGTGCCTTATTTACGGCGCACTTGAAGGTGTTATGGTCAGGGGGTGTTACGTGTCAGGGTGCGGAACAGCGAAATGAAGACAATCGCCTAGTCGGTGGAATGGTGGAGGGGGACGGAAGATGCATTGGGGGGATTACATCCCTTCCTTCCTTCTTTTTACCCCTCCCAGAATAGCGTGACGTAAAGAGCCGTTGCCACAAAATAGTGGGAAACCATTAGTGTCAAATAGAAATGGCGAGGGTGTTCCTCCCACATCGACCTACAGGTGATAAACATTTTTTCTCCCTTTCCATCTACAGACAGTCTTACAACTGGATCTAATGAAGAAGGCGAGATATAAGATATTTCAGCCCGGAAATTATCACCGTTTATGAACAATGCTGACGTCAGCGGTGGTTCAATACTGACATGGACTTCCATTCCCGACTGAGAAATTTCGATCTGTGATTCTTTGGTTAGGTTCCAAAGCAAAGTACCTGACAGCTGGCCTCAGCCTGTTACAGATTTTCAGTTTGTGCTCTTAATATATATACATCAATGAGTTTCGTTACTCGAAGAAATCTGTGGATCAAAGAGATTTTGTGTAGACTTTTTCCAGTTGAGTTGTATTGATAAGAGCCGGAGAGGTGACGTCAGTAAAGAATGCGGCTGGAATTCCTGCCACCTTCCTTGCCGGTTATTTATTAATTGAAGAGCTGGGTGCAATAAGAGCGTTGGCCTATTAACGCTGTTATTGCATAAATAGCTGTTCTTAAATATTTTGCATTATAGAACCTATAATATTATTTATATATAAATATCTACGTCTGTGGAATGACGGTTAACGCGTCTGGTCGCGAAACCAGGTGGCCCGGTTTCGATTCCCGGTTGGGACAAGTTACCTGCTTGAGATTTTTTCCGGTGTTTTCCCTCAATCCGATATGAGCAAATGCTGGGTAACTCTCGGTGCTGGACCCCGGACTCATTTCACCGACATTATCACCTTCGTCTCATTCAGAACTAAATAGGCCTAACCTAAGATGTCGATAAAGTGCCGTAAAATAACCTACTAAAATAAAATTTATAATAACTTGTTAACATAAGATTAATTATCACCAATTTTTTTTTATTTTTTTGCTGACAATTTTGAATTTTTTATCTAGTTTTTTTCTCGAAAGCGATTTTTTTACATTAACGAATGCTGTTATTGTACCCTCCCAAGTCTTACATTCGTTCTAGAGGTAGACTTTTCTAAGTATGACAGTACCTTATTTCTGCTATCTGCACAAGATGAATCGTAAGTAATGCCATTAATTTTAGAAGGTTAATTTTTTTATACATTGGAAACATAAAAGTTTAATAATTTTAAAAGTTTGCTCGTTTTTGCTTCCTTTTCGAGACAAAAATAGTTTTATATTACATAATTCCTAGCGTGTTTCGGGAAAGCTATTGAATTAATTCCCAATATGCTTTATCAATCCAAGAGATCAGTGTATTATGATGACTATTTCGTTTATATGACGTCATTCAATTTTCGACCAATGAAGTATAATGAAATTTTGAATTCCAACCAATCACAGTCAGACTTTGCGATAATTTCTGCAGCTAGATTTATCGCTATCAATTTATCGCATGGTCGTTCTTTTGTTTAGTCGTTGTCGCCAACTGTTTCCCCGTAAATTGATGATCATGAATACATTAAGATGTAGCTACACGGTTAAACTTTTCTTTCAACTTTAAAGCAATGAATGCAAGATTGATATTTAATATTAATTAATATATTTACGCAGTGAAGACCACGTTCAAAACGGTGCACCATGTAGGCACAAAATCTTTATGCATCTTAATTGAACGTACCTTTTAAACTTGATTCTATTCTTCCCAGATTGCACGCATACGCGATTGGAATATTGAACTGTGTAGATGCAGCTTTAGTTCCGTTACACACTACAGCGAGAATGCGTTTGTCGAGCTATAAAAAATGCTTTCGTGTAGCACTCATTGTAAGTAACGGTCGAAACAAGGCACAGCTGACATTGGTCCTGCTTTCACAGGTAGGCCTAACGTAACCTATAAAATTGTAGCCTATAACATTTGTATTGAAATTAAACTATTAATAGACGTTCAAATTTATGTAACATCATCGCATATCAAACTCAAAGACCTTGCACAGTAATAATGTCTTTGATCAAACTGCTTTTCGTATGGCGTAATAAAATTCGTGTTTTAATTAGGCTTATCTATACAGAGATGGCTTCACTGTGCAGCAACATGTCTCGCTGTGAATACCTAAGCATTGGTATATAGCTGTCCCCACTGTTACTGTTAAATTAAATTATGATTTCAACAGATAATGAAAATGTATTTGTTATAACAATAAGAGAAAAGTGCAGTACATGTAAACAACAATGTTAAACCTGTATTTCGCTTTTCGCAATTGGCATTACTGAATAATAACATCGAATTTCTTTATTGCAATAATCGATATTCATCTACGAGTATTTCAACTTCACAATGTCTGAATAGGTTAAATTATTCGTTAATATACAATTATTAACATTTTGTGATCGAATTTTAGGGATATATTATTTAAATTTTTATTTTATTCACGAAATAGTCCTAATAAATGTCACTCGAGGTCTGAGATTTCCCAGATAAATCTCAGACCTCTCGTGACATTACTACAGATAAATTACTGAAAGAATTTCAGGTTTGTCTTTTAAATGTAAGTTTTCATTCTGAAAAATAATTTTAAAGTGTTACATTTATTCGGATCAAATTTCTACACATTTAAAGGACAAAACTAAAACTCTTTGAATCTTTCAATATCATAATACACTGCTCTCTTAAATTGACTGAACATATTGGGAACTAAACCAATGACTTTCCCAAAGCACGCTATGAAATATTTCATGTAAAACGATTTTTGTCTCGAAAAGGAAGCAAAAATGAGCAAAATTGTATTTTAACTTTTTTGTTTGAAATATCTCAAAGAATAACACTCTGGACTGAAATTAATGAATTTACTTACGTTTCGCCTTGTACAACCCCGTAACATAAGCTTAATTATTATCAAATTAAAAAAAATTGTTTCTGGCAATAAATTTTAAATTATCTATGTTATTTTTCCTCGAAAGCGGTTTTTTATATATTAACGAACGTTGTTATTGTATCCAACTCAAGTTTACATTCGTTCTACAGGTGAACTTGTCTGAGTACGACAGTATCTTATTTCCGTTTTGTATGTAGACAGAAGGAGAAAGGAGAAAGAAGGTGAAGAAAAAGAGAAGACATAATGAGATGGAAGAAAGTAAGAATAATAGAGGAAAGAGAAAGGAAGAGAGAAAGGAATATGAAGACGGGAGAAGAGAGGAAAGAGGAAGAAATTGATGAAGAAAATAAATGGAGAGAAAATGAAGAAGAGGGGAAAGAGAATGGAAGAGAGAAAAGAATATGAAAAGAGTATGAGAGGAAAAAGGAAGAAATTGATGAAAATAAATGAAGTGAAAATGAGGAAGAGGGGAAAGAGAATGGAAGAGAGAAAAGAATATGAAGAGAGTATAAGAGAGAAAAAAGGAAGAAATTGATGAAGAAAATAAGTGAAGTGAAAATGAAGAAGAGGGGAAAGAGAATGGAAGAGAGAAAGGAATATGAAGAGGAGAGAAGAGAGGAAACAGGAAGAAATTGATTAAGAAAATAAATTAAGGAAATATGAAGAAGAGAAGGAAGGAAATAAATAAGAGAATAAGGAGAAAAAATAGCAGGTGGTGAAGGAGTCGAAAAGGAAAGTGATAGCCTAAGAAGAAAAATAATGACGAAAGAAGTAAAGAGGAAGCCGAAGAAGATAGATAGATAGATAGATAGATAGATAGATAGATAGATAGATAGATAGATAGATAGATAGATAGATAGATAGATAGATAGATAGATAGATAGGTAGGTAGGTAGGTAGGTAGGTAGGTAGGTAGGTAGGTAGGTAGGTAGGTAGGTAGATAGATAGATAGATAGATAGATAGATAGATAGATAGATAGATAGATAGATAGATAGATAGATAGATAGATAGATAGATAGATAGATAGATAGATAGATAGATAGATAGATAGATAGATGAATTTAATGTCATTCAGCGATTTACAGCCATAGACAACGTCAGAGTATATATATATATATATATATATATATATATATATATATATATATATATATATGCATGGCTACTACAATATGAATAAATGCAAAAATAAAATAAAAAGTAAATATACAATCACCAGATAATCACAAAAACAGGTTAAAAGTTTTAAAAGAAATACTATAAAATCAGGTTTAAATGTACAGATTTGTCAATTACATGAGGTTAAAACAAATTGTATCTAAAACGTAATATTGCTAAAATCATTGACACTGTAGATTGGATTTGCCATCAATGTCCTCCTCACCATCCTTCGGAAAGTAAAATATGACGTGTTTCTTATATGCAATGGTAAAGGAGGAGGAAGATGAAAAGGAAAAGAGGGAAGGATAGTAGAATAATAAAGGGAAGAAGAATAAAATGATATAATAAGGAAAAGTAATTGAAGGTGCAGAAGAGCTGCTTTCCACTTTCCGGTCAGAATCCGACATAGATTTGTGCTCATGTATTCAGTGTCTTCGCAACGGTCGTACCCTCCTCCTCCCATTACACGAAAGTTTGTTGTAATGTCGTTCGGCGTGACTCCTCCATTACTGCCTGGCCTGAGTCACGACTCCGACAAGCAGTCGGTCGGTCGGTTCCATTTAGTACGTGTGAAGTAGATTGATCATAACCTGGGAGGACATGCGTCATATTTAGTCGTTTAGCCGTGTCGGTTTGTGGAGCAGACTCCGGTTACGACTTCTTCGTTTGGGATTGGAGCTCTTCCAGGATGACATCTTCCTCGCTGCTCCTCCTTTTTATCCAGGAGTGCTCTGCCGACATTTAGGGGTGTCCAAACACGGCTGTGTCTCATTCAGCGAATACTCAGTGTGAGTAAAAACAAGTCGCAACTGGTCGGATGTAACTGTCTGAAACTCGTAAGGCGCAGTACACAAAATACGATATGTTATACTTCACACTAACAGTAGAAAGACGGAGGGGTATTTTAACCTTCCATTCCATATTTATGAGCGCATTACTCCTGTGCTATATGTCATATCCAGTTGTGGTTCTTTGACATTTCTCAATTTTACCAAGATAATTTTCACCTGAAATCTGGACGTTGAAACTTTTATAGAAATGGAGATATTAAAAAAGAATACCTAGAAATTGATAGGCGTCCACACCTGTGGAGTAACGGTTAGCGCGTTTGGCCGCGAAACCAGGTGGTCCGTGTTCGATTCCTCATCGGTGCAAATTGCCTGGTAGAGGTTTTTTCCACAGTTTTCCCTCAACCCAATATGAACAAATGCTGGGTAACTTTCGGAGCTGGACCACGGACTCATTTCACCGGCATTATCAACTTCATCTCGTTCAGACGCTAAGATGTTGATAAAGCGTCGTAAAATAACGTACTGAAAAATTGATAGGCCTATCCGTCGATATTATCAGTATGTATATATAGCCCGAAGACTGGTCTGAACCTCACAAGTGACACCAATAAGGCATCACTCATGAGGTAACTAAGCCAGAAGATAATGGGGTCAGTTTCTTCCCCCTCCCTTGCATACATCGCCGACTATATATATGCATATAGAGTGTTAGTTGGGAGGCCGGAGGGAAAAAGACCTTTAGGGAGGCCGAGACGTAGATGGAAAGATAATATTAGAATGGATTTGAGGGAGGTGGGATATGATGATAGAGAATGGATTAATCTTGCTCAGGATAGGGACCAATGGCGGGCTTATGTGAGGGCGGCAATGGAACTCCGGGTTCCTTAAAAGCCAGTAAGTAAGTATATATATATATTGCACTAATCAAACTTGAGATGTAATTATCAGTAATGAAGTGTAGCCTAATATTATTCAATTAGTGACTAATTTTGGACTCAATACTATGCTTTCATAGTTAAAATACATAAAATGAGAAAATGACTGTGTTTAAGAATCTAAGAGTAGCGGCACATTCGTAAACACACCGCCGATACCATCCAAAAGTAACCGCTTTGAAGACGGCGTATTGTGACGCAATAACAGGAAATAGAACTATCAATCTATTATTATTATTATTATTATTATTATTATTATTATTATTATTAACGAAAATATTACTTACTAACAAAGACAATAACTTTAATCCATAACACTACAATATTTAGAATCTTACTGTTTTGTGTTACCTATTGCATTTTTATACAGACTGTAGCCTACTTCTGTTGTGAAGAGCTATCATTACGATGCTCAAAAATATATTGCTAATGCATTGCATTACATATTATACAACCAAATCATTTTTCCGTGCATATTAAGGCAATATAAAATAAGGTGTCGAAACTACCCCCGCACTCTTTCTCGGTATATCACCATATCCAGTCTTCATAGTGCTAAAGGGCTATTCACAATGCAACTCAAACGCGACGTGAACAGAAAAGCTTCCTGTCAGATTATTATTTTAATTTACTAAAACGTAAACATGAAAATTAGCGAACTCCAAGCCTTAACGTTCGTGATGACGTAATTAGAAAAAAATAACACTATCGGATGGCGTAGCAACAAAAAAGAAAAACGATAAAATGTTGTCGTTTAACGAAAGTTAATAATTATATTTCAATATTATCACTGTTTCTATGGTAACTTTCTTCCCTTACCGCTGTATTTCATTTTCTTCGTTTTTCTTTTGTTTTGTTTCCTCCATTTGCATTTGATAATTTTTTACTTTTATTTATTTCCTTGCTCCCCTTTCCTCCTTTTCTTTCTTAAACCCTCATTATAGCCTATTATTTTGTGTTTTTATTATGCTTGTTTTCTGTCTTTATTCCCTTCTTCCTTAATTTTCTTTCTTTTCCCTGTTATTGCTTCCATTTTCTTAGTTTGACCCGCTCTTATTTCTTTTCTCTAGTTCGTTATTTATTATTCCTCCTTTCTTCTATACCTTGCTTCGTGTCTTCTTTGTTACTTGTTTCGTCTGTGTGCTCAGTCTTTCTTGCGTTGTGTTGTGGCACCCCTGCTCTGCTGGCGCTGGTCACCGTTTTATTCCCTCTCGAGTCGCTGTCGCCCATCTCCTTCTTTATGGCTCTAATATAAGAAATGGTCGCTCGCCGTTTATGCCATTCATTCCCCCCTCTGTTTTGTATTTGGCGAAGATTAACTCAAACCGAGTTATGGCGTCCGGAATGAGATCGGCGGGCGGGCTGCACTGCAGGATGACTAAGTCGAACCCCATTGATTTAACATGATCACTACGACCACGTGCAAGCGCTCGGTATCCGATAACCGTGCAGCCTCACATATTTATTCTACAAGAAACAGCATTTTTTCACGGCCTATTAATCCACATTAATTAAGGCTTCCTTTCTTCCATCCTTCTTCCTTCACTAGCTGTCTTAATTTGATATTTTTCGTCTTTATTTTTTTACGTCTATCGATTATACGCTTGACATTCGATAAGTCTGGTCACACTTTCTGTTAATACGGTGACGTCATCCAAGTGCGCTACGTCACGCAAGAGATAAGAGCAATGCTATTCCCTTCATGTTAGGAATATGTACAGTAAATGTAGAAACTTAACGAAATATTCAACTTACCATATATATTATTTTTCATAGAAAAATGAGGACGATTAATAAATGCGGGAATAAAGACATATGTATTTGATTTAAAACCTAGTCTAATACTCGTAATTCTAAAGTACATTATTTTATTTCTTTCTCTATTTCTTCGTTTTCTTTCTGAAATTCATTATTATTATTATTTTCATATTTTGCTTTTATCTTTTTTTAGTTTGTTATAATAATAATAATAATAATAATAATAATAATAATAATAATAATAATAATAATAATAATAATAATAATAATGGCTTTATTTAACCTGGCAGAGTTAAGGCCGTAAGGCCTTCTCTTACACTCAACCAGGATTAAAACTTGCTTACATAGTTGAACATAAAACTGGATCAGAATTAAGTAATTACATACTAATACAATTTAGGTACATAATGAGATCAAAAGAGATAGTTACATAAAAATTTACCTCATAAAATAAAAATAAACATAGTGAAATACATATTAATGTTGTTAGAATCAAATACGAATCACATAAAAACAGAAGCCGATAATTCAATAAAAAATGCACACAGTAAAAATAAAAATAAACACATTAGTATACATATTAGTATTAGATTACAATTAAGTAAGATTCACATAGTTAAACCAGAAACAGACAATTGAATAACATGTACACAAAAAAAAAGATTAATAATAAAAAAACAACACAGTGGGATACATATTGGCGTTAAGTGATAAATAAATACGATATACATGATTACACAATAAAAATAAGGAACAGTTTTCTTTGTATTTTCCTCCTTATTTTTCTTTGTTTTCTTATTCTAATTTCCTCTTTCTCTTGGCCTCTTCCTTGTTTTCTTTGTTATTACATTTATTTTTCTTTTATGATATAACTTTTCTGCTTGTGTTTTCTTTATTTATTCCTTCCTTTTTCTTCCTACTTTTCTTCCTTTTTATATTCGCTCTCCTCTGCCTACCTTCTTATTATCAAGTTCACGCTTTACTTTCTTTCGTTTACAACTTCCTGAACATCTTTTGTTATCAATAAAGGGTAAATACTCTAACAACTTTGAAATGTATTCCATTTCATAAAACCTCTATTTAATTGTTGGAAGTCAGGACATCTGGTTTAGTAAGAATAATCGTTTCTGGTATATTAGTGCTTTGTGTGGCAATTAATTTATTGCATGGGATAAAATTGTTAGATTTTAAATGAGAGAAACTGTATCGAAATGATATGTGCTATGTACCTTGGTGTTACCTTAGTATAAGATGTATTGTATTTACTAATCCATCCCATCCCACCTTACCTTTATGTATGCCATCCTTCTCACAGTTTCTCCTCGTCATATTTCCAGAATTCCTCCTTACATTTCTCATGGGGAGACCGGCGGAGACGGAAATTTTTAAGGTTTTCAGTATAACTTACATTTTTTAATATCATGAAGTCATGCTGTTGCACATGCGTTGTGGTTCTCATTATCACCTCCACTTTATATTTAACAATGTTAACAATTATGTTTCTCATATTTGATGAGTAAAAACATATCTAGTAAAACGTTTGGTCTAGCTTTTTCCATTATTAATTATTTATGGCAAATAGGTTATCGAATGTTTAATATATTTTTAGCTTCAGCTATATAGTTAATGTCTTCTTAGATAAATTCAATTGATTGTCGAGGAATGCTCAAATTAAAATAATATATTTATACTTTCTGGACCACGTACAATTATTACGAGCTATCTTTAGCTTTTATTCAGGATCAGTTGTAAAAATTGAGAGAATGTTTATGATCAATGTAAAAAAAAACATATGAAGGGCTAGAACGTTGCTATCGTAACTCCATTTTTGTTGTGAAGGACGTTACATATATATGTATGTTGAAGTGGAACACATCAAACTTCCAGTGAAGTTAAATAATATAGAAGGTGCAATCAATATATTTCCGAACTGCACCAAGTACCGTTAAAATACATGAGAATGTTACGGAAGATCATTGCTTCCATGCCTGTTGAGTTAGTCTGTCGAACAGCGTCAGATTGTCTTTAAGAACTGAGCTTTTACATATGGTTTTGTGCAAACATGTCAAGGATCTCTTGCGATTTTTCCTGGAATCTCTCCATATACGCCTTATGGCTAGGCTTCTTCTCTGCCTTCAAGTAATGAATTTAGTATAGATTCCAGGCCTTTCCCTGATTCTAGATAATTTGCCAGTTTCATATGTACTGTGTGTTGCCTACATTCAGGGCAGTCCGGAAACTTACTGATTGTCCCTTGTAACTGAGATGTTACTTCTTTATTTAACATGAAGCGTAGTACTCCTTTCTTAGAGGTTGATCATCGTGGCCTATTTCGATAATAAACTGATCCTGAAAAGGGAAACCATGTGGAAATTTTTATAAGAAACCGATCCTGAAAAAAGGAGGTCATCGTGGCTGTTTTGATTAACTGACTAATATACAAAAAGGGAGCTATCCTAGCCTACTTTGGTAATAGACTGATGCCTAAAAAGAGAATCCATCATGGCAGTTTCGATAGCACACTGATTCTGAGAAAGGCAAGCTACCTTGATCTACTTTGGTAACTTGCTGATTCTCAAAAAGGGACTGTTAGATCTAGAAAAAAGGCTAAAATCCGATGTTATAATAGTTTGTCTCGGGGTGTGAAGTAAGCCATGTTCCAACCGCCCGGTCCCATCCCGTCCACGCCTCGGTCCCGATCCCGTCTACTAACTCGCGTTCCTCTAACCACAGTAACTCTCTGCTACTCCGCAGCTCCAGGCCTGGACGACCTCCGAAGAGGGCCTCAGTCGGCTTGTCCATCGCGGCGACCCACCTCGCACAACACCACCACCAGCTGAAGAAGCACCGCCTCGACAACGGCGAGTACCCGGGCTACGAGAACGGACACCTCGGCGGTGAGTACACAGTCACTGATTTCATCTCACTTTCTCATTTCATTACTGCCTCATTCCCAGATTTTTGTCTCACTTTCAAGAGGTTAAACTTCTGGGATCGCCAATTTTGATGTCATTTTTCTACGTACCTTTTGAGAAAAATTGTAACACAAATTAAAACAGTGCCCCTTATGGGAAAGCGTCGATGCCGCACGCAGTACATTCGTTAGCTCAAGTTAGCCTATACGTCTACTACAACACTGATCAAATGGAATGCGCAACCTTATGCTTGTTATGTTGGCGCGTCCATCTTCATTTGTTTTTATAAGTTTAAGGGGACTGGTAGTGATTAGGGGTAAAAAAATTCGATGACTTATTTTCTGTTTTAAAAAGTGCAAAATTTGTTCTTTAAAACAATAGGCCTATATATTGTTGGGGCGCATATCTTCAGAGAAGCCCTTTAAATGACCTATTTAAATTTGGCGGGGCATGTAATTCGTATATTCTTTTTTTTTTTTTTTTTTTTTTTTTTTAATGCTGCTTTCCGTAAGTTGAAATTTTTAAAACATAAGTGCAGTTTTCTCTGAAACTACTGAATCTATTTATATGGAATTTTTGCAGTGTTTTCTGCATCCTGTGTTCTACAAAATAGACCTACGGATTTATGAATATGACACAAATAACATGAGGAAAAATAGATATAGCCTACTGTGTATATTCATTGAAAAATATGACAAACTTGTTAATCAAAGTTCAATATTTTTCTGCTTCACTAAGGATGAAACATTTAACTAAATTTTGCTTAGGTTTTACAATATACATTACGTACTTGATAACTTAAACAAATAGAAGGTATATAAGTGAAGATTGTTGCAAGTAATGTGCACCTGAAGAATTAGGTACACTTAGCAAAGTGGGGAAAACAGGTTATCAGTTAGGGTCTTTCTTTTGCAATTGGATAATACACTAATTACGGTAGCTGTCTTTTATACCACTAGGGGTATATAAATGAGATCATGATTACGGAGCGAGTTTCATCCTCAGGGCATAGATAAACGATGTAGGCCATGTCTGTTGTTGATAATGTGTATTGTTTTGTTTTGTCAACAAATGAATACAGCTGCTTATTAGAAACAAGATATAAATGTCAAACTTCAATTAATTTTTTTTTAATATTTAAGGACGAAATGAATGTTACAACAAAGCATTACAAATTAATTTTTGAAACTTACTTCCGCACCTCCCTCAAATTCATATTTATATTATCTTCCCACCTACGTCTCGGCCTCTCCAAAGATCTTTTTCCCTCCGGAGTCCAAGTTACATCCAATTTTTAAAATCGAGTTCTTGCTGCTACTTCTACCTTCAGCAGGTAGTCTTAAAAATGTTATATTTTTCAGCAATTTTGTATTTTAGGAAAATAATGCATATAATTTGCAATGATAACAACTATGTGTATAATTTTCATTGGTAATCATAAAATTAGGTTTTTATTCATGTAAAAATTTCAGCAGGCAATCTTGAAAAAATATATATATTTTTCAGTAATTTTGTAAAATATTATGAAAATAATAATATGTATAATTTAAACTCATAACCATATTATTTGTTCAATATTTTACAGTACTAGTAAGTCCAAAATTAATATCTACTCACATCACGATTAAGTGCAAAACAAACTATATACGCAGATCTGTGCAAATCAAGTCATATCCACTTTTTAAATTTAAATAAATTTGATGAAGGAAGAATATTGAAGGCCAACATTTGCTCTAAAATCTTCATACTATACAAGGAATTGGATGATGAAAAAGAATTATAAAATACTCTGTAAATATACTGTGTGGCACATTTTGCTCATTACTGAGAAAACTTTCCTTGGGATATAACTTATTTTGCCTTTGAGCTCTTCATATGAATCCTCTAGATTCAAAATCCCCTATATCCACTTTCAAAAATTAAAGGATTTTGACAGTAACTGGTGGCATATAGAGGGAATTTTCAACCTAACAGTGACTTTTAACAAACCTTTGCTTTAAATTTAGCGGATTTTTTAATCCAAACTATAAAAATGATTAGAATTCATTCTTAGCAAATAGTATGTGGGCATAACTCAGTTCTGGACAAAATGATCTTTAGGGGGTTTTGAATCTAGAGGATTCATATGTATTTCTGGATTCGTCCGTACTTCTACGTGCCCTACCCATCTCAAACGTCTGGATTTAATATTCCTAATTATGTCAGGTGAGGAATACTATGCGTGCAGTTCTACGGTATATAACTGTCTTCATTAATAATAATAATAATAATAATAATAATAATAATAATAATAATAATAATAATAATAATAATAATCCTTAAAATCTCAACCATGCGCATAAAAATAATCACGATTAGCATAAACTTTTACGCAATTATAGGAATTCATTGAATTCCCTGTCACTTTTTGAATGGAAGTTAATGTTGTAAAACAAAAGAACGGTGTCTTCATAGTTTACTTTAGATTAGCTCATTCAAGTGTCTGTTTCAATAGGACTGAAGTTAGCCTATATTTCCTGTCGTTTTTATGCTGAAATATCACGGACTGAAACAGTAAGTCCCCAGCTCAAATACGTCAGAACGCTCTGAAACCTCACCGACCGAGTAACCGATTCCAGTGACCTCAGATGCAATCATTAAGGCGGTGGTAACGAGTCCTCCCCCCCCCCACCCGCGGCGCACCTCCTCATTATGCGCCATCCATCTTCTGCAACTGGATTATTTTTCTCTCAGTCTCCTTTTAATTATTGTAATGGATTATAGACGTTTCCATCAAGCTCATAGTGTACAGCGATAAACTATTAAGTGGGACCAATCAGAGCACTGGTCGCTCCGGGATTAGCTACACATGATTGCCCTTCCATTTCTGTCATATTTATAAAAAGCAGAAATTAAATTGGGGCTTTTAACAGAGGACCCGGCGACTGTGTGAGACCTTTATTAGCGAGGAAAAAAAGTTAAAATGAATACAGGTATAGGGTGTGTGTGATAAGGGAATTTGGAAATAGCAAACAGTAAGCTACTGTTCATTGGGACAGTAGTATGTCATCAGTTGTCATTGTAATCATTATTAACCTGTACACATAGTCAAACTATTAGATTACAACTCCTATTAACATTTTATTTTGAAAATTAAGCGGAATATTTTACCTAACTTAGACTATTATTTTGTGTACCATGATATTATTATGGACTTAAGTTCCTGGATTTGCTTTAGCATGATATCAATTACAACGTTACGTAGTTTTGTCTCCTCAGAGGTTGCATGTTATACAGTAGTGGCAAAAAAACCGGACCGACCTTTGTAGCTGATTTCAGAGCCTTGTTCACTCCAGAGCACGATACACTGGTAACTAAGACTTTCGTGGTTCGAATCCTGCCTGGGAAGGAAACTTTTTTTTTGTTCCTTATTTAAATTTATTCCCAATACTTTTCGATTACTGGTAAAATTCATATTCTGGGAATAATAAGTTAATTAAGTAGTAAAATATATCTGCAATCGAAAAGTATTGGGAATAAATTTGAATAAGGAACAAAAAAAAAAAGTTTCCTTCCTTGGCAGGATTCGAACCACGAAAGTCTTAGTTACCAGTCTATCGTGCTCTGGAGTGAAAAAGGCTCTGATATCAGCTATAGGGGTCGGTCCGGTTTTTTTTTGCCACTACTGTACACCAGAGGTAACATTCGTATACATTTGCATAACAGGATTCAATTCTTTCAATCGTTTGCATTGTTCTCAAGATTATCTAACCTCTAGGCGAGCTTGACTTTCTTATCTCTCGAAAGTCAGTGATGTACCAATACCGAATGCAACACTTAAAAAGCGAACTAAACTACGTATAATAAATCTATGTTGTATATAAACTGAGCTTTTATGAATCAGTTACAGTGTGGCTAGCACAATTGATTTAAATGACGCTCAGGATCTGAACTGAATTATCTGTGGAAAAGTGATTATTTTCGGAGGTATAAAGTGGGGCATAGCGTCTAGTTTAAGAAGAAGATATTACAATTATTAAAAATACCATTTATAGTGCCATATTGAAAAGAGAGAAGGCTGTTCAGTAACTTTTATATGAAACGAGTCAAAGTCAGGATAGGAGAAGAAATATCAGAAGGAAATCAAATAGGAAGAGGAGTACGACAAGGATGCCCTTTATCACCTACCCTGTTGAACATATACTTGGCTTGGTCGCGAAACGGACGTAGACAGCAATTTCTGCACATGGCCATCCCGTTCACCGGATTTCAAAGTTTGATTTCTTTCTGTGAGGTTTCGTCGAGGAAAATGTTTACATACTTCCACTTCCAGCGACGTTGGCCGAATTGAGGAGGCCCATTAACACAGCAATCTGGAACGTCACACATGCTTGAAAGGATTTGGCAAGAATGACGTCACCGCTTGCACGTCTGTCGTATTACACGCGGGACTCACATCGAGTGCATTTAGGGTCAGTATAAAACTTCAAACTTCCCTCTTTCAAATGGTGATAAGATCATGTATTTATGTTCAGTATTGGTGAAAATATAGCCTTCTGAAATCGTTCAATAATTTGTAACCACGGTGTACTTTGGCTGTTTCGGAATTGAACGTGGGATGTCGTGTGGAAAACTAGCTCTACCAGTTGAAATAACTAATTATGTATGTATTTATTTACACTGCAATTGGGCAAGCACCCGGTAGCAGTGGTATACACAATATTAACAATACACAATAAAATTATGATACACAATACAATTATACAATACACAATACAATAAGAATACACAATAGAATTTTACACAATAATTACAATTAATAATATATATAAAATAACTTAAGTAATAAGTGAACCTAATTTTACAATACAACCTACATATGTACAGGCCCTACATAAGTTTCACATAGGTACTGATAATCTTTCACTTTACTCTCATCTCACTCACTGTAGTGGCAATATGACGCATTTCACTGACACTTTAGAACTCATTTCACTGACACTATAGAACACAGTTCATTGACACTATAAATTATCACTGATCGGAACTATTAACTGCACTGTAAAACCATAACTTCACTGACTCACCACGCTTCAGTGATACAACAGTTCAAATGAGAAAAATAATTACACCCTTATGCATACTTATAAACAGAACTACATTTAAACTAAACATGTCTAATCTAAGACCCTCTTACACGCTATTTTAAATAATTTACAATTCAAACCAAGGGAGTAACTCGTCAGGCTAAATAAATACATGTCACCTTAAAAAATTAAATATCACCTTAAATAAATACATGTCACCTTAAAAAATTAAATGTCACCTTAATTTTAATTTACATTTTATAACAACTTTTTAAGTTATTCTTGAATCTCCTTAAGGACGGACAGCCCTCAAAGACCGCTGCAGGTAGGTGTGCTTCATGGTGGAAAGGTAAGGAATATAAGTAGACAGAAATGGGTGGTTGCAGACCTAAGAACAGAGCGATGAAAACGTGAAATTTTACGACGAGTGACAAATGACTCTGAGGTGGAAGTCGGTTAATATAAACGCCACATAAGAACGCAAAGCGAGAAACGTTTGACCTCAAATACAATGCTAATAGCGATACGGCAAATGCCAAGAAACTGAAACGTATATTTAGAATAGTAAAATGCGATCTGATGAATTCCTAACATGACCCAGTTACAAAGCAGTAATTGAATCAATACCAGCTTGTAAGACAAAGACCGTAACAAAACTGATATGGAAAGTGTTGGAGGGGAGGAAATAGAAAGAGGGGTCGTAGACTGGGGGGAAAGAAAAAAATAAGGGCGGCGAAGTAGTCTAAAAACAAACTTCCTGAGATATTAATGCGCATGCGTCTAGTTTCAATACGCGATTATGAGTTGTTTTAGAATTGATGGAAGCGAGAAATCGATGACTGAGCTTTTATGAAAGAGGGCAAAGTGTGAATCGAGATATAAAGAAATGCTCACGCCTCTTTAGTTCCATCTCGCGGTGTGAGCAAATAACTATTGTCTGTGGGCTCTACCTGCTGCGCGAATTCAATACGGAAATGTTTGTGCGCGTTAAACCCCTCCTCTCTCCCCGCATAACACCGCTCCAGAGAGTCTCTTAGATAAACTGCTTCTAATTGTATTCTCCTGACACGTGTTTATCAACATTTTCTTAATTTCTGTTCTGCCACTTCCCCGCCTTTTTCCGTCCTCTTCTCTTGTTTTGCTCTTTACTACTTTCCATCTATATAACGGGTGTTCGTTAGAAATCGAAACGGCCTCGACTACTATAGGTCTTCCAACCACAGATTACAGACGGAAGGAATGCGAATGAAACAATGCGATAAGGAAAAGGGGCGAGAGGAAAGGTCACGAAATAACTTGAATGATATTCAAGAGTACAGTCGGAAGAGAAATGACATCGATAGAATCAGTCTTGCGTTGTGATAGTTACATTACGACTTTAGTTTGTTCCATTGCATGTGAATACGTGTCTTGTATCGCACGGTATTATTATTTCATTCGTAAACATATGTTGCGTGTTTAATTAGCTACGAATTTTTTTCTTGCTACGTTCTTTATTTCCACAGCGATGTCCTCATTTGTTCATCTTCTTGGAAGAGGCAGTACTTCCATCGGCCCGCATCTCTCCCCCCTCGGCGTGCCTACATACACACGTCAAAACAGACAGCAATACCACCATTGGTTTTCGGTAATCGTCTCTTGCGCGAGCTATACTTACGTTCTGTAGCTAGTACTGGCTACGTCACAGCTCCATGTCTCTACTAGCTGAAGTACGAACAAAAAAAGAGAAGAAAGCGGGAGATTATTGACTAAGGAAGATAACATAATTTATCTAATATAATCAGTATATTTGATTTCCAATCAAAAGGTTTGTATAATACAAGATAAATAATTATATTAACAAGAATTTTTACACTAATTATTTTTTTCTGTTAATAATTTAATTGGAATATATGAGAAATAATATGTTGATACTAAATGCCGCAAGCAAAGACCCACATAGGTCAGTTTCTGTCAGATGCGTTTCCAATTCACTGCGGGCTAAAGCAAGGAGATGCACTATCACACTTTATTTCTTAACTTTGCTCTACAATATGCCATTAGGAAAGTCCAGGATAGCAGAGGGGGTTTGGAATTGAACGGGTTACATCAGCTGCTTGTCTATGCGGATGACGTGAATATGTTAGGAGAAAATCCACAAACGATTAGGGAAAACGCGGAAATTCTACTTGAAGCAAGTAAAGCGATAGGTTTGGAAGTAAACCCAAAAAAGACAAAGTATATGATTATGTCTCGTGACCATAATATTGTACGAAATGGAAATATAAAAATTGGAGATTTATCCTTTGCGCTCTAGAATATGCCATTAGGAAAGTCCAGAATAATAGACAGGGTTTGGAGTTGAATGGGTTACATCAGCTTCTTGTCTATGCGGATGACGTGAATATGCTAGGGGAAAATCCACAAAGGATTAGAGAAAACACGGAAAGTCTAGTTGAAGCAAGTAAAGCGATGGGGTTGGAAGTAAATCCCGAAAAGACAAAGTATATGATTATGTCTCGTGACGAGAATATTGTACGAAATGGAAATATAAAAATTGGAAATGTATCCTTTGAAGAGGTGGAAAAATTCAAATACCTCGGAGCAACAGTAACAAATATAAATGATACTCGGGAGGAAATTAAACACAGAATAAATATGGGAAATGCCTGTTATTATTGGGATAAGAAGCTTTTATCATCCAGTCTGCTGTCAAAAAATCTGAAAGTTAGAATTTATAAAACAGTTATATTATTCGTTGTTCTGTATGGTTGTGAAACTTGGACTCTTACTTGGAGAAAGGAACATAGGTTAAGGGTGTTTGAGAATAAGGTGTTTAGGAAAATATTTGGGGCTAAGAGGGATGAAGTTACAGGAGAATGGAGAAAGTTACACAACACAGAACTGCAATCATTGTATTCTTCACGTGACATAATTAGGAACATTAAATCCAGAACGTTTGAGATGAGCAGGGCATGTAGCACGTATTGGCGAATCCAGAAATGCATATAGAGTGTTAGTTGGGAGGCCGGAGGGAAAAAGACCTTTGGGGAGGCCGAGACGTAGATGGGAAGATAATATTAAAATGAATTTGAGGGAGGTGGGATATGATGATAGAGACTGGATTAATCTTGCTCAGGATAGGGACCAATGGCGGGCTTATATGAGGGCGGCAATGAACCTCCGGGTTCTTTAAAAGCCAGTAAGTAAGTAAGTAAGTAAGTAGACTACATGGCAATAGGTTCATATACGCTCTTTTTCTCGCAGCCCACCTCCTCTGAGTGTTGGAAATTGATTTAATTCTGCAACTCAAATTATCACCACTATTGAGGTTCAGTCATGGCTCTATGAGAGAAATTCCCTTCATTCTTTGATCACTGCTCCATTATTTCTGCATCATCACCTCAAGGTATTTGAATAAACTCCGTAATTGGAAGGTGATGTTAAATACAGAACTGCATTGGAGGAAGGCAAAGGCGTCCACGTAGACGTCTGTTAGTGTTGTGTTAAAAGGGTTGTGTTTGATTCGTGTTAGGCAATCTTGCTTCCTGAAGGGTTGTTGAAACACCTCCCTGCCTCTCCGAGTGTCAACATGCGGCGCGTCATGGAAGCTGATTGCCGAGTGTCAGGGCGTCTGACTGCAAGCAAAACGTTTGGCCATCACAGAAACCCTGCCTAAGGCACCGAGGCGTATTGATTTTCACGTCAGCGACATGTGGACTCAACAAGCCATGTGCGAAAACTTCGAAATTGCATACCAAGTCATAAAGACACGTGCCGCGACGTAATCAACACTTGAATAATTAAAGAACGTCTCAGACTTCTACCAACTTCAATATTCTCTTCAGTTACCCAATGGAAAGTTGTGTGAGGCCTGTGGTGGAAGAAGGAGAAATGATTTCATTGCCTCCTGCCATTATCATTTGTTTTTTATTAAATATTCCTTTGTGCGAGATCGCGCGTATTTGCTTGTTTTCCGCACAGAACCTATACGCAGTAAGTGTGAAATACCACATTCAGTATTCCCAACGTAACACACATAACAATTTCCCTCTTCTTACCGCTTAAGCGCGACATTCATTTTACTGCTTTAGGCTTTTAACATATTATTTTTAGAGACGTTTAACATAGTAATAATTATAAATTGGAAACTTACCACTGCAATTTCACCTAAATTGCAATGTTAATTATTGTTTTTAAATATTTGCAAAAATTAAGTAAAGTCTACTAAACCACGAAACTTATTGCATTCCTGATACAAGTAACATTAAAGGAAGCCGTGAAAAAATCAACAAGATTCCAGATGCCGATGTTATTACTGCAATATGTTATATAAATAATATTGTTAAAATATTAAAATTAAAAATAAATCATTACATAACCTTACCGTTTGTTTTAAGTTCGCATTTATAGACTGGGGGAAAAAAGACAGACGTATATCACGGCCTGCTGGAGTATAGTAAACACAGAAAACATTTTATAGCAATAATGTTGAAGAAAGATATTTTGGTTTTCCGAAGTTGCCGTCATTAAACAGAAACCAACATGGAGATTTCATTGCAACTAATTAGAAATTCTTCTTTCAGGTATGTAATAAACGATTTTCGCACAAAATAATGTACGATACACGAGCGGTATGGTTGTTTTCATGTTCTCGGAAATTAAAAAAGCTCAACTACGTTTCGCTTTTTCAAACTTTTCCTCGGCCATGAAAACGTCAACATACCGCTCTTGTAACGTATATTACTATTACCATCTTCTCTGCAAAGGCTCTGTCATAGAAAATATCTAAAACTGGTTAGAAAATAAATAATATAAAATAATATTTATATTATGAATGATAAAAAGATTCCTTAGGGATTCTTACCATTATTTATACTATTCGAATTAAATAATATTTTAAACTATTGTTGTTTACGTAATATTTAATATGATTCCATATTGTTTATAGCTCTTTTTTTTTTTCAGAAATTCAAAGTTTTATTTAAGTATGAACAGTTTTATAGATTTATTTTATTGATTTGTCCTACAGAATAATATCTGTGATATTGACAATTAATATTTGAGGAGAAAAATTCGCTCCGGCGCCGGGGATCGAACCCGGGTCCTTGGTTCTACGTACCAAGCGCTCTGACCACTAAGCTACTCCGAATTCAATCCACAGTACCGGACAGAATCCTTCTCCTTCAATGTTTCCCTTTGTGGCCTGACTCCAAGTTAGGCATATATGTTGACGTATATGTCCAGTGTCAACTGCCATTATACTGTGGATTGAATTCGGCGTAGCTCAGTGGTCAAAGAGCTTGGTACGTAGAACCAAGGAGAGAATTTTTCTTCTCAAATATTAAATGAATAGTTTTGTTCATTTAACTTTTATAGTACGTAGCTAAGATGTAAAAAAATGAATTTCACTAAATTTTTGCAGGTCCGCCTTAAATGGTAACCCTGTTTTACTCAATAAGTACTACCCGTATAATTCTGATTCTTACTATTACCATTAGACTAACTTATAAGAAATTATTTATCCCTTTGCAGTTTTTTTTTAAATGAAAAGGACTTTCTTGCAAATTAAAGAAAAAGATTAACACGTATCGTTATTTCCTGCCATTAGGAAGTCTGTCAACCTTGCTGCGGTGACTAAGGGACGGAATGCTGCTATTTAGAACGAGTACCTATATGTATTCGTAAATGGGCCGGGGATGCGCTGTTGCCAAGCTGCGCAAACTTTCAGCCTAATTTTCTAATTAACCATACACTTACTTACAAAACGCATAATAGATTTTCATTTATTTTAATGTTTTATATTGGAGGGAGGGATGTCTTACTACATCTCACAATAAAAATATCAGTTCAAGATCTCAAGTTTAGAGTTGGTTTTGGAAGAGGAGTTGAATTATTTGTAAAGGGGGAATGGATTTTAAATTATTATTAGAGTTTTTTGCTTCATCCTTTATTTATTTTAATATGTATCTTATGGTTAAAAAAATATATTTATTTATTTTTAACGGCTGATGTTTCTGGAAATGGAATAAATTGGCAGGAGTTCTGTTATACGCATGCGCAGAATCTTCCATCCCCGTCTTCCATACTCTTTCTTTCTCGCATATGTCATATAACTGCAGATTTTAAAAGCTTATTCCTTGGACAGACGCACAGATAAAGTGTCAAAACTTTTTTACTTTCCTGTTTCTGTGTTACTGGTTATTTGTACTTACACCTGTAGTGTTAGAAAGAGATTGAAGTATATGATTATGTCTCTTGACCAGAATATTGTATGAAATGGAAATATAAAAATTGAAGATTTATCTTTCGAAGAAGTGGAAAAGTTCAAATATCTTCGAGTAACAGTAACAAATATAAATGACACTCGGGAGGAAATTAAACGCAGAATAAATATGGGAAATGCCTGTTATTATTCGGTTGAGAAGCTTTTATCATCTGTCTGCTGTCGAAAAATCTGAAAGTTAGAATTTATAAAACAGTTATTTTACCGGTTGCTCTGTATGGTTGTTAAACTTGGACTCTTACTTTGAGAGAACAGAGATTGAGGGTGTTTGAGAATAAGGTTCTTAGGAAAATATTTGGGGCTAAAAGGGATGAAGTTACAGGAGAATGAAGGAAGTTACACAACGCAGAACTGCATGCATTGTATTCTTCACCTGACATAATTAGGAACATTAAATCCAGACGTTTGAGATGGGCAGGGCATGTAGCACGTATGGGCGAATCCAGAAATGCATATAGAATGTTAGTTGGGAGGCCGGAGGGAAAAAGACCTTTGGGGAGATCGAGGCGTAGATGGGAGGATAATATTAAAATGGATTTGAGGGAGGTGGGTTGTGATGATAGAGACTGGGTTAATCTTGCACACGATAGGGACCGATGGTGGGCTTATGTAAGGGCGGCAATGAACCTGCAGGTTCCTTAAAAGCTATTTGTAAGTAAGTACCATGCAAGCGTGTATATTTGCTCTTATTAATTTTGTGTAATTATTCAAACCATATAACTCACAGTTGATGAAATAGTAAAACGTGAAACCTGGAGTTAAAAACGCTTCTGCGTTCATTTTTACTAAATCAACTACATTTTTTGCATTTATATATTCATTGGTAACAAGTAATTTGAGAAATTTTTCAGGATTACTTGGATTAGAGTGTTAGTAAGCGTAAAGAAAATATTTCAAGCAGATATACTGTGGAGCTTGTAACAGTAGGCCTATATAATGGAAATATAACGTCAGATTCGTTGTGATAAGCTTTGTTTTTCTTTCAGACTTCTTATTTCCGTTTCTTCCTCTATTTAAACACGCAACAACGGTGATGTTTTCCTATGTTATTTCCTCAATTTCCAAATTAGTTGCATTTATCAAAAGTCTAAACGTTTCTTTTGCATTGCATTTTCATTTCATTGCAATTTATGTTTCTCTCTCACACAAACCTTCCATGTTTCACAGACACGATATACAAACGGAAAATATAATTGCTTCATTTGTCCGTAATTTCATCTCTTCTGGCGTATAAATTTGACCACAGTAATTTAGCTCCATGCACAGTAATACTTCTGCACCGTTGGTGGGGGGGGGGAAGCCCTTAAGTCTTCTACAAGTGGTCGAAGTGGTCGCCTAGGTGCGAAGCGTCGTGGTATTGCTGCAATTTCGTAAAGAAACAAGTCGTCAAGTCAGAGAATTTCGCCTTAGCAAATTGGAAACGAAAGCGGAAATAGACAAATGCTTTTACAATCATTTAAATACTAATGGGGGTTTTGAATGTTGTTTTCTCAATAATAAGGATAATGGATGTCATGCAGGGTTTAACATACACAATGCACGAGTATATTTTCTCTTAGCGTGGGTTTCAGGATGCCTCGAGGTAGACACTTAACTATTTTATAGACCAGAATTTTTATATAGTTTGAAATAATTTGTATTATTACTGTTGTATTATGATCACTATCACCATTATACTTACTTACCTACCCATTGTCGCCCTCACATAAGTCCGCCATCAGTCCATATCCCGTGGATAGTTTGTGGATTTTCTCCTAACATATTCACGTCATCCGCATAAACAAGCAGCTGATGTAACCCTTTCAATTCCACACTCTCTCTTTTAAATAATTGATTAAATGGCGATCTTACTCGTGTTAATTGTGTAAGCATGTGCGGCTTACAGCTATTTCGGTGCTTCTTCACACCATCCTCAGAGCCTACTAGATCTCGGCGTCATCTCGTACTTCGCTGCCTGTTGTGTGGGTGCGTTCGATTGTTGAAAAGTTTTGAAATGTGGTGTCAAATAGTGTGTGTGTTCTGAAATTGATCTGTGTGTTGAGAATTTGATCAGGGTGTGTTTTGATGTGTCTGTATTGGTATTTCATATTGTTCTAGTGTGTTGAGTTTTTAGTTTTTGAGTTGTATGTGTAGGATTTCCATGTCTGTATTTATGTTATTGTATGTGTGGTTAGCATTAGTTATGTGTTCGGCATGACACCACATTTCAACACTTTTCAACAATCGAACGCACCCACACAACAGGTAGCGAAGTAGGAGATGACGCCGAGATCTAGTAGGCTCTGAGGATGGTGTGAAGAAGCACCGAAACAGCTGTAAGCCGCACATGCTTACACAATTAACACAAGTGAGATCGCCATTTAATCAATTATTTATAGTCAAGTGTTAAAAGTAGTGTACGAAAAATTCAACATGGATCTCTCTTTTATCCTGGACTTTCCTAATGACATAATGTTCTAGAACAAAATTAAAAAATAAAGGTGATAGTGCATCTCTTTGCTTTAGCCCGCAGTGAATTGGAAATGCATCAGACAAAAACTGGCCTATACAGACTCTGCTGTACGTTTCACTGAGACACATTTTAATTAATCGAACTAGTTTTTTTGGGAATACCAAATTCTATAAGGATATTATATGAAACTTCTCTCTTAACTGAGTCATATGCCTTTTTTAAATCTATGAATAACTGATGTACTGTGCCCTGATACTCCCATTTTTTCCACCAATATCTGCCGAATACAAAAATCTGATCAATTTTCGATCTGCTACGTCTAAAACCACATTGATGATCCCCAATAAATTCATTTACATATAATGTTGTTTATTTTTATTTTATTTGTTTATGTATTTGTTTTGCTAATAATTGTAACATAAATATAATATAAATAGATAAAACTTTAACTCACTCCTGAAAGAGTAGAATTCATACTCAGGGGTGGATTCCTGAATTTAAATTAAGAAGTATATAATACAATTTGTCTTACATCTCCTACACAATAAGAATATATAAATTTAAATTTACAATTTTTCATCATTTATAAAATCCATACATACATTACTCGGTAGAGAATTCCAAAGTCGAGGAACGGCCACATGAAAGAAGATGAATATGAGGATGTTCGGTGGGAGGGAATGGATAATATTGAGGACACGCCATATTTTAAATTTATTAAACGATGTTGTATCAACTAACTTACTAGGTTATTTAGAGTACATAGAATTGGTAATATCGATATGGTATTTGGGAAGATGGGGCAGAGGATTTTCCACAGATTACCTGACATTCGCCTTTCAGTTGGGGAAAACCTAGGAAAAAACGGGTAATCACCTCAATCGGGAATCGCACCCACTCCCAAGCGTAACTCCAGGTCAACAGACAAATGTGCCTACCGTCCGAGCTAGGCCGGTGACAGAAAATTAATCTTAAAATTAGAAAGTGGGTGTAGGTTATGTTTTTACCACAGAGCTACTTCGATAATTATGTATGAAGAACCTCAGATTTAGGGCTCCCCCAAGTACTTCGGTAGTCCTTCTTTTTTTCACACCACAGTTATCTCATTGTCGCTATATAATAACGTTACAGTCCCAGAATAGCTGTCATGATGAGAACGTGTCTCGAACAAGGAAGTGAGCAGGTTGAAATAGTTTCCATTTTGCCACATGTGTTAGCACTCCGGCGAGAAATCGAACCAGAGCCTCTCAGCAGGAGATAACGACGTTAGCCGGCGCTTTCAGTCAATATATCGCGGTAAGTAGGCTGAAACGAATGAAAGTGGCTGCAAGTTATTTGGAGGCTCCCAATTTAGCCCAATTAGCAGAGGCACTGTGTCTCGATCGCCGCCCCAGGCCGCATTAGCCGGGCTTCGTTCATCGCGCTAATGGAGTCAGTCCACTTCCAACCAGCGGTAATCTATCCTATCACGTGTCACTCAATTGCAGATAGGCGACTCTGCATTTGTTTAGGTGAACTTCGTTGTCATGGACACTTTTTACAGGGTATCAAATTCATTTGTTTTAAATTTTGCTTGCTATAGTATTACGTAGAGATATTTCAATCGTAAATCAATATTTTATTTTATTTTATGCTCGACTCTGCCGAAGTGTAGTAATTATACATCTGGTATCAGTCCTTTAATGAATGTCATTAAAGTACACCTACTCATTAAAGTTCAGGTGTTTTCAGCCAATGACAACTCAGCTTACAGGTGTTCAGCCAATAACGAGTCAGCTTTGTACCGTTATAAAACCGCAAGTATCGATTATTCTCGGATATGCAATCGAAAGAGAATTAGCGAAAAGTCACGGAGGCTGGAAATCCAATACTGTCGCAGAAGGTTATGTTCTGTTACTATAATAATTAGCGTTAATTGTAAATAATATTCAAATAAATTCAATTTGTCATCTCGTTTTTCAATGTCGAATTCAATAATCAAGGTTATACCAAGTTTAACGGGATTACATCAAGGTCAATGACATTATTGTTCCTCGGAAAAAATCAATACTTTCGCGTCTGCGCACATCTCACAATTCACGACCTAGAACAAGGTCACTTCCGATCTTGTCAGATACAAATAAAATGTATACATCTGAATACTGTAATTTCTAGTTAGAAATATGGTCGAGCATAAAAAGTCGTATGGAACTCGCCTATAATGGTAATTAAGAAGCTCGTATGAAAATTATGAAACGAGCGCAAGCGAGTTTCATAAACATCCATATTCGCTTCTTAATTACTATCATTGTAGGCTCGTTGCATAATGTACTATTAATACTTCGATGACATAAGATAATTGTATATGTAAGTCTAAATTTTTTGTCATTAATCATAGAGAAAAATAAATTGTGGAAGTATGATACAGAATCATTAATTCGTTTAATGTTCTGCCCAAGAGTTCATATCCGGTAAGTTTTTGTAACATGGTCCATAAAGCAGCTGTTTGATAGTTTCTTCATTTGTTAATATTTTTTATGGAAAATTTATTACAGTTTCCCCAATACCATCTTCGTTTCTGAAGTCCAATGTGGTCGTCACATTTTTGCACATTTACATTCAAAGTTTGTTGCATTTTTAGAAGTCGAATAGCAAAATCCGACTGTGGCTTAAACCCTGCTTAATAGGTACTTTTAGAAAATTTATATCCTCATGTAGGCTATACAGAGTGTGCCAAAAATACATTTTTATAAAATGACAGTATATACTTATTTTTACATTTTTTAGCTATTCTCTCATTTCTGTATGTGGTGATGTCAATTTATTCGTCATTTCATTGTTTATTTTCTTTTAATTTTAATCTTATGAAAATACTGCATTATGTAAAGCGAGTATTTCTAATTGTGTCACAACTATTTAAAAATACACTGACGGACAAAAAATTTGGGACATTTGAATTTTACTTTGTATGTAATATGTCATCAATATGTTTTAGATGGTGATTAATTTAATTATACGGTTATAAACGTAACATAGACTGAAAAAGAAAATGATTATAACTTCATACCACCAACAATTACCAACAATAATATCACAATCTAGATTTGAACAAAACTTTGCTTATGCAGAGTGTGACAAAAATGGTCATTATTGTTGGTAATATTGTTGGTGTTATGAAGTCATGTTCAATTTATTTATTTATTTTTTTTTTGTATAGTAAGATTATAATCTTATTAATCACTATTTAAAACATACATAGTGCTGGCGATGGAAATGCATTATTAAAGGTAATAACATATTTGAAGTTCCTCTTACCTAGTGGTACAAATTCGCAAAGAGAAAAATCAAATTACAAATTCCAGAAATTCAAAGAAAATACGTAGTTTTTAGTTTGTTCTTAGATTTCAATTGTCATCTTAAAAGTAAATTCTTTTGGTAGACTACCTGTATCACGAAAAAATTCACCTATTTGGAGTAGAGGTCAGTGTGTCTCACTGCGATAGTAGCGTGCCCGAAATCGAACCCTGGTTGGGCAAATTACTACTTAAAGTTCTTTCCGGAGTTTTCCCTTAACTTATTAAGAACAAATGCTGGATAACTTTCGGCGCCGAACTCCAGGATAATTTCGCTTTCATTATCATCTTCATTTTCAACCACTCTGCCTACTTCTGTAGGGGAGAGTTGGGTAGTATGGGACATCGGGTAATATCGGACAGTGCGTTTCTTTCATCTACCACCAGATGGTAGTATCTGAATGACATGGTTACTTTTCTGTATGCGACATCACAGAAACGTAATCATGTCATTCAGGTACTATCATCTGGTGTAGATGAAAGAAACTCACTGTCCGATATTACCCGATGTCCCCTACTCACCGGAACTTATGGGGAGAACAGAATCCGTCCTAACAGGAGCACCAACTTCAAAACATGATTCTTCTTCATAATCGCCAAAAAAGTAGGCAGGGACGCAAATGGTTACATGCGGTATAACATTGTTGCTATGGTAACAATTCTAGCAGGGAAAAGATTATAAAAGGAGTAAAAAAGTTGACAACTATTTGTGACTGCGACAGAAATGTCCAGGACTGTTTCTAGGCGACTTAATTGCGAAATTGTGATGTTTGGCGGCCGAGACACTTAAACAATGTCGTTGTTATGTGCAAGCAAACAGATATTACCAGCACATGCATTTAATAGCCGGCTGCTGCAAACATTTAGCGGTCAACACTGGACTGCGGCTGTTAAATGACAATATGTATGTTTGTTTGTGGCGCCCAGTCGTGTTGATTGTGTGAATTGGCGACTTGCTAATGTACACATATCCGTCAGTTTGTATACATATAGATACAGCAGGGCTATGGTGCGCTGCGCGTTGCATATGCTCAGGTTACGGCACTCTAATCTTAGGCCAAAAATGAATTTTCCACTCTGCTGCACTTCCTGCATTGCTGGAAATTAATTGACATTGTTTTGTCGCTAGCTGAAATGTTGTTTCTGTTCCTTTCCTTCTCTTTTTCCTTCTTTCTATATTTCTTTTCTATCTTCTACTTTTCTTTCATTTGTATTCCTTCTATACTTTTTCTTTTGTTTATTTTTATTATTTTGTTTATTTCTATCTTTTTGTGTGTTTATTTTTCTGAATTTTAAGGGATATTTTAAAAAATCATTAAAATATTCTGCGCATCAGTATAAAATATCGACCTCTTCTATTACCTGCAACAGCTCCACATGGACAAATGGTTGGTTTCTCGTGATGTAGGATCATTACAATGCCACCATTATTATTATTATTATTATTATTATTATTATTATTATTATTATTATTATTATTATTGAATAATTTCGAGGGAAAAATTGTTCCGAGGCCGGGTATCGAACCCGGGACCTTTAGTTATACGTACCAACGCTCTCCCAACTGAGCTACCCTGGAACTCTACCAGACACCGATCCAATTTTTCCCTCTATATCCACACACCTCAAAGTGGGCCGACAACCGTCAAGCAACCAACATTGAGTGCACACTAACTCTGTGTGACTTAAATTGTGGTTTTCTGTTAACGAACAGTGACGTGTATTATGCAAATCAAGCCTTCAGGTATAACTCCCTGTAAAGTTGATTTGAATAATCGGTGTCTGGTAGAGTTCCCGGGTAGCCCAGTTTGGAGAGTGTTGGTACGTTTAACCAAAGGTCCCGGGTTCGATGTCCAGCCCCGGAACAATTTTTCCCTCGAAATTATTCAAATCAACATTACAGGGAGTTATACCTGAAGGCTGGATTTGCATTATTATTATTATTATTATTATTACTACATTGTTTTTATGTGTTCACTGCTATCGTTTCACATGGATAATAATCTCAACTGGACATGCAAATCACAGAAACCTGCAGAAAAGTATATTCTGTTATCCATGTGCTAAAAAGGATAAATGTTCATCTTCCCTCTTGTTTGAAAAAGTCCCTTGTGCAGACGCTTGTATTTCCCTATTTTGACTATGCTGACATATTACTCACTGACCTCTCCAGCGACAACAAAACGAAACTTCAACGTGCTCATAATTTGTTTGTACGTTTTGTAAGCAATGTTCGTAAATATGATCATATCACCCCATCCCTGGAAGAAATAGGTAGGCTTAAACTAGATAAGAAAAGAAATTTATATTTACTTCTCTTTCTCTTCAAAATCTTGAACTCTTTTATTCCTTCGTACCTGTCGTCTCGCTTCACTTACCTTTCTTCCCAGCATAATCTGAACACACGCTCTCGTCATGAAACAGTACTAACAATACCATCCCAGCGCACATCCTCATACTCATCCTCTTTCACAATAGCCCTGCCAAGACTCTGGAATTCGCTACCTGCTAACATCAGGGACTGTCGAAATAAAATTGAATTCGAACGCAAACTTACTAGGCACTTGGTCAGTAATTGATTTCTTGTAAATAGTTTCCTTAATCTATCACAAAATATTTCAATATCCGATAATTTCATCACTATACAATTTTGTTATTCTAGGTTTAATTTGTAATTCAGTAAATATAAAATATTCTTTGTTTTTCTTGATAAATTGTCTAGCTTCCATTAATCAGGTAATCTTTTCGTACTTTGATTTTTATTGTAATTGTAATTGTAAATTTAATATTACAATTTTATTTGTAATTGTAACTGTAAATCTAATACTAATTGTAAATTTATTCTTCATATTATAGTTGTAATCCCCTGGTAGAGGGGCAGAGAAGGCCTGACGGCCTTACCTCTACCAGGTAAAATAAATAAATACTAAATACTAAAATAGTTGTCATATTGTTCATATCTTGTCACCACACTCATATCTCCGTCATTATAATTAACACTATTAGCCTATAAAGTATCCATGTCATCATTTTCTTCTTAGTAGTGTCATCATCATATTGTCATTACCTATTCGTCTTCATATTTGTATCTCCAGCATCACCACTATTGTGTTTCTATCATCGTCAACATCATTGTCATCACCAGCATCCTTAAATATCATTATTATCATGGAACCTATGTCACCATTATTTCACCGTCATCATAATTAACATACTTTTAACAACACGTCTTCACTAAATCACTGGTAGTTGGTATCATAATATTTATACCAATATCTTAATCAGCATTAGCGTACTTCATTATAAGATTTTATTATTAGCATCTTTATACCATTATGTCATCATCATTGCACCAGTATTCTACCGTCATCATCAAAACTTTATACCAGTATCATGCTATGTTGATCACCATTATTTCATCAGTAGATTTTATAGTCAGCTTCTTTATGTAATTGTAGCATTCAGTCAACAGTATTTTATCATGAGGATTATTATCTTAACGGACTTCAGATCTGTAATTAGCACATTCAAATTAGGGTTGGTACACTTGTTTTTGTTCAGTAGCAAAACCACAATAAGATAAATAAAATGGATCTAAATCATACCTGCACAAACAGCGCTCAATGAGCGCGCGCGATCCTTCGGAGAGGGAGAGCGGTGTTTACCTCTCGCTGAAACGGAGAGGAAGATACGTCAGAATGACATAGACTTACTATGGGTAGAGGAGAGGGAAACGACCACTCAGTTATCTAATGGAGTGCAGTATATAGTTCTATTCTCAGTAACTGTTTCACATTGCTTACCTATTGTTACAGTACAGTATGGAGGAATCTAAAAGACGGAACATAACATTTAACATTTAATGATTTACAGCTCGAACTTATTGATCTTCAATGTGACCTAAGGGCTAAAGATCGTTTGAATAATACTACTAGCCTGGTTGAGTTTTACAAGACTAAACATTAGCAATAATATCCACGACTACACAGGCTGGCTGTGAAAATGATTGCTATGTTTGGCTCAACATTTATAGAGTATTTGTGAGCAACTGTTTTCTATAATCAACTTTAATAAAGGCAGACATCGAACATCTGTAACTGATGTTTCATTATGATCAGTAGGCTACTGTTCCTTTCAGCTGCCAACAGCATAAAACCTCGTTTTGATGTACTGATAAATAAAAATATAACAAAATGATATTGTACATTTAAGTAGCTATAGAATTTCTATTACTTCTGTAAAATAAATATTGCTTTATTAATTAATAATAGTCCAAGATAGTTTTGCAAACACTGAACGGGAATTCATTTCATAAACCTCGCAATAGTACTTCCTTCTGTGTATAATTTGTACGAGATCACACTTTCTTCCAGTCCACCCTTATGCAGAGCGCAGCTAATAAGCTGTGAGCCGGCTCGGAGAGCGCAAACCTTGTGCAGGCCTGATCTAAATGTATTAAAATGTAAAAATTAAAAATTAAAAATGTTATTTTAAAATTGTAACATGATAGAAAAAATGTACTTATGATCTGTAATCAGCACACTCGGATCAGGGTTGGTACACTTGTTTTTGTTCCGTAGCAAAATCACTGTAGACCGGTATAATTTAACAATTTCTCGGAAGTTACTCCTTAACAGATAAAGTTAAGAACTTCTCAAGTTACATAGGCGGTGCTCATTACTGTGGCACGGGCAGTTTTTGTAGCACATTAATATGAGTAAAAGTGTTGTGCTGTCCACAAGCATCGCGTGATTTCACACAGACAGAAGCTTCATATTATGCTCCTCTCCATGGGGACACCACACCCCTGCAATGTACCACCTTTATCAATTTTATCACCGACTTCACTATCTGGCCGGATCAGGCCTACTTAACGGATGGTTGCTTAATCTTTATTTAGAACCGTTAGCAGACCATTATCTGTTTGTCAAGGCATTGTGGCCGATATGATAGCAGGAAGATACCATCCCCACCTTATGCTTAGCAACTGCTATTAAAAATTAATAAGGCACTGCACATAGAAAGAAAAGCCTGGCACGAGTATGCAGTGTCAGAACTGCAGACTTTAATATTGTGTAATTGTGAGTTCGACTTACGCCTACAGTATAAATGTTTTCCAATGCATTATGCCTTAAATTTAATCCAGGTGATATGCTGTACACATGCTGGGAGCAATTGCCTTTATAAATGTAGCTTTGTCTTCTAATAAGAAGCCCTTCCCTTTACTGTTACACATGATTGCTGGACAGGTACTCAGTGACCTGGATCTGTTTTCAAATGTTTGGAACATGTCCCGTGAGAAAGAAGGTAAGCTAGCATGTAAAAACGCAGTATGTCGGTTCTGTATTCGCCTCAGCTGTAGGGACTTTCCTGTCTGATCAGTATGATTAATCACTGATGTAAGAGATAGTGGTCTTCATTGTCACATGGCTTACAAATATGTTTAACGCATCTTGTAAGTAGATAAATAAGTTTAGTGTGTAGATTTGTAGTTAAGTGAATATGTAAATGTGTAAATATGTGAATTTGTAATCAAGTAAATGAATAATTAAGTAAATAAGTAATTTAGTAATTAAGTAAGTACGTTAGTAAGTAATTAAGTGAATAAAAATTATGTAAATAAATAAATAAATAAATAAATAAATAACAAGTAAATCATTAAATAGCAATTAAATCAATAACTAAACAATTAGGTAAATAAATAAGTAAATAAATAAATAAACATATAAAATAAATAAATAAGTATATAAATAAATAAATCTGTAAATAAATAACAAGTAAATCATTAAATAAGCAACTAAATGAGTAACTAAACAATTAGGTAAATAAATTAGTATATAAGGAAATAAATAAATAAATATGTAAATAAATAAATATAAATATAAATAAATAACAAGTAAATCATTAAATAAGCAACTAAATAAGTAACTAAACAATTAGGTAAATAAATTGGTATATAAGGAAATAAATAAATAAATATGTAAATAAATAAATATAAAAAAAATAAATAACAAGTAAATCATTAAATAAGCAACTAAATGAGTAACTAAACAATTAGGTAAATAAATCAGTATATAAGGAAATAAATAAATATGTAAATAAATAAATAAAAATAAATAAATAACAAGTAAATCATTAAATAAGCAACTAAAACAGTAACTAAACAATTGTCGACCTGGTTGGTATAGCGCTGCCTTCTATGCCCAAGGTTGCGGGTTCGATCCCGAGCCAGGTCGATGGCATTTAAGCGTGCTTAAATGCGACAGGCTCATGTCAGTAGCATGTAAAAGAACTCCTGCGGGACAAAATTCCGGCACATCCGGCGACGCTGATATAACCTCTGCAGTTGCGAGCGTCGTTAAATAAAACATAACATTTAACTAAACAATTAGGTAAATAAATAAGTACATAAGGAAATAAGTGAATATAAAATAAGTATATAAATAAATAAATAAAAAATAAATAAATAGGCAAGTAAATCGGTAAATAAATAGGCAAGTAAATCAGTAAATAAATAACAAATAAATCATTACATAAGCAACTAAATTAATAACTAAACAATTAAGTAAATAAATAAGTATGTAAGGAAATAAATTAATATGACGTATATAAATAAATAATTAAATATGAAATAAGTCTTTGAATAAGTAAATAAATAAATAAATAAATAAATAAATAAATAAATAAATAAATAAATAAATAAATAAATAAATAAATATCATATCGGTGCATAAATATCACAAATAACTTACATAAAATGCATCGCATTTGCCCCATGTTTTGACAAATGGACTCTCTGTCTATGTAGTGAAACAAATTCCAAAATTTGGATTTGCGGTAAAATCCATTAGGTATACTCCAACCTTGGGAGAACAGGAGTAATCACAAGGCAAATGAGGTTTACTACAATTATCCATGAAGCACGGAACGCCGTGTTCGCCCATTGATGCGCAGCTTTCATTCATGCCCTCTGCCGTGACGTCGGTCCAAGCTATTGCGGCTCGGTCTGTACTTCGGCGTTCCGTGATTTAAGGCCGTTAAAAGCCTACAGTATAGTAGGCGTGCGAATAAAAAGAAATACAGTACTATCCATCTAATGTGAAGCTACTGTAGGAGGGGTCTCCTCCCACCTCCACCCCCGCGACCCCCACCACGAGGCACCTCCCCCATTTGCAGGGTGTGTCAGAATCTGAATCCTTATGTGTGTGTTAATTTCATAAATGTTTTGGCCTTTCCACTCTATAATGTTACAACGTGAGTGTAAAATTATTTATGTTTGCATGTCTCCAGGGGAAAATATGGCTTCTTGTGATTTACGGTATTTGTTATTGCTTGTTTTATGATGAACAAGGAGTGATTTATCTGTACAATTTGTTTTACTCTCTAAAAGAGATAATAATGTTACTGCACATCCTGGTAGAAATTATATAAGACTCATATGTATACTAGTACATATAAGAGAATTATTATCTACGTAAAGATTAATTTTTGGTCCTACAGAAGGGAAAACCACTAGAAGAGAGGGATTCGATCCGGTGCTGTGGATTGAACTTCGGCGTAGCTCAGTGGTTAGAGCATTTGGTACGTAGAACCAAGGACCCGGGTTCAATCCCTAGCTCCGCAGCGAATTTTTCTCCTCTAATAATGAGAATTATTATACTTGTAATGGATTTTGTTAGAAGAAAATCCGTGACCAGAACACAGTACAGAATGGAAATACAAAAATTATAAATTTATATTTTGAAAAAAATGAAAAAAATTCAAGTACCTTGGAACAACGGTAACAAATATAAATGACACTCGAGAGGAAATTAAACGCAGAATAAAATATGAGAAATGCCTGTTATTGTTCGGTTGTGAAGCTTTATCATCCAGTGTACTGTCGAAAAAGCTGAAAGTTAGAATTTATAAAACAGTTATATTACCGGTTGTTCTGTATGATTGTGAAACTTGGACTCTCACTTTGAGTGAGGAACAGAGGTTAAGCGTGTCCGAGAATAAGGTGTTTAGGAAAATATTTCGAGCTAAGTGGGATGAAGTTACAGGAGAATGGAGAAAGTTACATAACTCAGAACTGCACGCATTGCATTCTTCACCTAACATAATTAGGAACATTAAATTCAGACGTTTGAGATGGGCAGGGCATGTAGCACGTATGAGTAAATCTAGAAATGCATATAGAGTGTTAGTTGGAAGACCTGAAGTGAAAAGATCTTTATGGAGGCCGAGACGTAGATGGGAGAATAATATTAAAATGGATTTGAGGGAGGTGGGATATGATTGTAGAGACTGGATTAATCTCGCTGAGGGTAGGGACCGATGGCGGGCTTATGTGAGGGCGGCAATGAACTTCCGGGCTCCTTAAAAGCCATTTGTGAGTCAGTGTATGGATTTCTCCCCGGTGTTCCATACGTGCTTATCTTCAGTCCAGAGAGCAGATAACTTCTCACCGAGTAACTATGTTACAAGTATGCAATGGAGGGGGAAAGAAACTGGACACCCTACCTCATTATCTCCTTACTTAAATGCCTCATGAGTGATTCCTTATTGGTGTCACTTATAAGATTCAAACCTGTCTTAGGACAGTTGACTTAACACGAACATATTTTTTTCAGCCGAACTTAGTATGTTTTGAAAACAATCAGTAACAGTTCTTCCCTCATTTAAAATAATTAAATCATATTGAATTATACATTTTATGAAATAGGTAGTTTATTTTTTCCCATTTTCACTCCAATCGGTGCTTTTGGTTGGCATCGATTATAGTATAGTCCGGATCAGCTTACTTAATACCCTAAGGGTCAAACCTAACCATTTTCCCACTATTACTAAATATGCTAGTGGGTTATAGTGATTTTGTAGCTCTCAGGTTGAATTTTCTTTACCAACTTCGTTTCGAATTTTCGATACTGACAAATACTACAACTTGTAGTTATTTTCTAACTGTTATTTTGGCAGCATTGATTTCGGTTTACAGTAAAGCAAACGGATGAAAATACAAGTAAGTAAATACATTTTTAGGTTAGGTGTCATGAACTGGGTTATTTTACGACGCTATATCAACATCTAGGTTATTTAGCGTCTGAATGATATGAAAGTGATAATGCCGGTGAAATGAGTCCGGGGTCCAGCACCGAAAGTTACCCAGCATTTGCTCGTATTGGGTTGAGGGAAAACCCCGGAAAAAACCTCAACCAGGTAACTTGTCCCGACCGGGATTCGAACCCGGGCCACCTGGTTTCGCAGCCAGACGCGCTGAAGGTGTCATGAATCGTGTAACTCTTTAGTCTTAAAAGCAATAAATTTCATTTTGCCTGACAAAATAAATTGTAATATTACATCATAATAATCCTAATTACTAACATAATACATCTATGCGAAAAGTCCAGGAAGGAAATATATACTATTTCATAAATAAATTATTGAACCATTTAGGAAACACCTCGCAACATAAAGATGATATGTAGTAAATAAGTAAGATACTACATTATTATTATTATTATTATTATTATTATTATTATTATTATTATTATTATTATTATTATTATTATTATTTCAGTACCTACGTAGCATTGTGATTTTGCCCTCTTTGGTGATATCTGGTATTAGTTGGCAACACTGAAGAGACGGCCAAATGAGCCTTTTAGGAACTACTCTTACGTGATCCTCACTATACAGTCAAATAATACTGGTGATAAGTGAACTACGTCGATAAAATGCGGAAAGCAAATATGAGTCTTTTAGTGTAATAAAACTCAATTGGTGATTAATTAAATTGATAATTGGACGGAGTAGCGTCAGGTGGGTTTGAAACTACTTTCAACGTAATAATATTTTATAAATCCACCGATCGAGGTCAAACAATAGGAAGCAATTTAACAATAAGATTAAAATCAGACTTTATAATGGACATTGCTTCTATTTAAGTGCTCTATGCCATTAATTCCAGTTAGGTTAAGGGAAATGTGGGTCCATTTGGGTCACAATTTACACAAGAATGGGTCAGTTGTGCAGATAGTTGCCAAATTCATAACTTTCACTCCAGTAATATCTCGTGTTTGTACAAGCATGCTAGTACGCGCGATAAGATTATGAGATCGGGATATCGATGACATGAATCAGTTAGTTTAGACTTAGGTGCTTGTCACTCCGTTATTTCTTTTTCAATATAAGTTTCAACAGATTGTGTGAAATTTAACACTTGCTGTTTCAAGAGCTTTTGCGCAAGTTTCATTAGCGACTTGTCTCTTTTAAAGTGTAACGCATATGTTGGAAGTGCAAGAAAGAAGAATTGTAACGTTTTGGCATAAAAAGTTTACTGTGACGTCACTCGTGGTGCCACGGAAACACGTGTAAGTGGTTTTCTCGCTTCCTTCTCCAATTGATGTGGCTCCTCCTGAACCTCTCACATCTTAGAAAACCGCTGGAACACTGCAACCGCTGCTGAAATACTTTGCCATCCAATTTGAGTCGACGGGGCTTGACTCGGCTCTGGCAGTCCGGAATACAGCGCAAGGAATAGTGTGAGCAGCGACATGCAATTTTATTGCATGCACGAAGCTCTTGACTTTAACCCATCCCCAAGCCTGGCTTAAACCATCAATAAATCATTGAAATTTGGATTGATGGAGAGAATTCGATTACTGGTGGCCCACAATACAGCAACGGGAATAACTTGAGACGCGATTAGCAGTTATTACATGTTCCAGGCTCTTGATCAGGTCTTATTCCCAGCCAATCTTAAGCCAGAACTAACCTTCTGTCTTCTGTCTCTTTCCTTTCCGCTGTAAAGCGCTCAGGCTCTCCTGGGCTCTAAAGCGCGCGCTTGCTCCTGTGGGCATCAATTGACATGCCTGCTCTAGGATCTTCTTCGATAGGAGTCGAACCAGTGTCCACTACAAATACATACAGCAACGAACTTTACTGAAATACCTTTTAATAATGCGGGGAAAAAATTACCATCTAGCCTACGTAATGTACGTTCAACTGTTTAACATTAGTTAATGTGGAATAAAAACTGAAAATCGCTTGAAATGCTATTTTCTATCTCGTTCTGTTGCGCGAGATTCTTTTTGTTAACGAAACATGCATCAACCCTATATTTTAGTTCTCAAGTCAAGCTAGTAGCAACAATAATCAAATGTACTCCTTTCAGAGATCTTATCTGTAAAATCAGCATCTACAGTGGTACTGTGATTAGTACAAATTCCAAGTCGGTTCTTTTATGCATGTGATCGTCTCTAACAGCTCAAGGGCGAATGCTGGTAACATGTTTTAAAGTGCAAGAATGTGCTTAGTCAAAGAAGGTGATAAACATATTATTCAAATGGGACAAAATTACCGGTTGCAAGTCACGTGTATCGGCACTCATTACAGACGCGGGACCTACCAGCTCTGTTTGTGATGCTGGGCGAAATTAGGCCAACATTCCTTCCACGAATCAAATCTTGGTCGTCATTTTAATGAATGGTAATCGACAAACAAGTTGAGTGCAGTGGAGTAAACACGTACTTCTGATTTCGCTCCTAGCCAGTAGCGTGTGCAGCACTGTCATTTCTTGGTACGATTCCAGCCAGCTCTATTTTCTTTCAGCTGTTGGCTTCTCACAAAAGATGGTCATGTATTTATTTTATGTTGGTTAATTAACGATGCTGTAACAACTACTAGGTTATTTAGCATCAATGGAATTGGTGATAGCGGGAGGGTATATGAGACCGAGGAATTGCCATATTATTACTTGACATTCGCCTTACAGTTGGGGTAAACCTCGTTTGTTCATACAGGGTGTTTAAAAAGTATCCAATATTTTAGGAGGTGATAGTATGAATCAAAACAAGACAAAAATGTCTAATAAACATGGGTCTTACAACCCATACTTTCTGAGATCTGAACACTTGTTCATAGGAGGTGTTCAATGTGACGTCCATTAATGGCAATGCATTCCTCCGTCCTACAATACAGCAGACTACCAGATAATCATAGCGTAGTTAAGGCATGTCAATTGATGCCCACAGGAGCAAGCTCGCGTTTTAGACCCCAGGAGAGCCTGAGCGCTTTACAGCGGAAAGGAAAGAGACAGACGAAAGAGGTGGTATATGCCGCTTGGTCAAGCTATATTCAGGGATGGCCAGCACTGATTCAATAGATAAAGGGAAGAGAACTTATTAAAACTGTATCCATGTTAATTTTTAGATTTGTCTGAGAAGTATAAGTGCATTATAAGGACGTAAATTTTAATTTTAATGCTCATTTTTCACAAGTTTGTTTTTTTATTCAAAAGAAATATTTTCTCAAATTTTCGTATAGAAAAGAGAAATTTTCAGGTATAGGTCTATTTATTTAGTAGCCTTACAGAATGTTTTCGTAAATCTAATATACCGTATATACGTATTACTGAAGGTAGTGTATTGAAAATTTTGAAAATATTCGCATGGAAATTGTTTGTAAGGAAATGAATTAACAAAGCAACTACTGTTACATCATAAGCAAAAGATACGTGCCCATGTGTTGTAAAAATGTCAGCTCTATAGCTTCAGCAGATTTCGAGAAAATAATTTAATATTCTGATGATAGGAAGTTGCTCACAAATATCACCTTAAAAGCATAATACGGTAAGAGTTTTGTTATGTAATATTAGTTACACTGAAAACAGATACAGTACCTAGGTAACTTTGCTTTGTACAGTAATATTGTTTTGATTAGTTTATTGATTACTTTCGTAAGGCTAAAGATACCATCAATATAAATTCCAACTTATCATGTCATACTCGATCTCTTTCTTTGGAATATCACTTTCTTTATGAATGATGTGTTTCATTCACTTAATACAGTATAATATTATACTACTATGGAATTTAAGAGAATATTCCTTCTTAACTCTCTATTATGTTATTAAGATTTAAAACACAAGTGCAATATTAAGAAATCAGTGTTAGTACTTTTGTTTTACAGACAATATAGATAATATTAAACAGAAAGAAGCCATATAAAAATAACGACATAAAATTTCACGTTCCGTTTGAAGTTTGTGCACCACTGTTTTCTTAATCCAAACAGGCTGCTTATTCATATACACAACCCTTCCTCTTTCCATACTTAGCGCTTGCTGCCCGCTCACGACGTCAAGATCAGAAAAATGCGCTTGCTCTGACATCACTGTCCTAGAGCATGTGTCTCACATATTGTGGCTGTTATGTGTGACTTTAAGCGATGGATATCAGCCATGCTGAAAGTCGCGTTGTGAATGTCTATTGTTGGATCATACTCCTCACGAAAGTGAGGTCGAAATGACTCGCAGGACACGACATTGGAAGTAGATGACGATGGTAATGGTCAAAGAGATGATTACAAAATAATTTAATTTTTATCTCGAATTTATCTTAAATATATACAGGGTGTCCCATAAATCTGAAAACATAGGTCAAATCCCTGAAATACTAGCTTCTATTTACTGGTGAAGTCTGAGTAATGTTATTAAGAGGAATGGCATTCAAGTGTCCCCATATGTTGGCAGCCGCAGTCATATGGAAGTTGCCCTGGAATTTGATCGGTTGCACTCAGAACGAGGTCTGATTACAAAAGTTGAGGGGAAAATTCATTACAAATTCTAAGAGACGTGGTAGACAAACCGAGGACGTCCACAAATGAGCATACTATAAATTTTCCCACGCAAGTGTGTATTCATAATCAGCACTCGTTCTGGGTGAAACCGATTGAATTCCAGGGCAACTTCCTTGTGATGTTATTCAGCCTTCAGAATTACCCGTAAAGAAGAATAAATAATATTTCAGAGATCTGGCTATGGCTCAAGACTTATGGGACACTCTGTATATTTGTACAGTTGATTTCTACACACTATGAACTCTGTGTTTAGTTACGTTCAAAAGTGTAGGGAGTATGTCGAATAATCGTTGCAGCTTCAACAATGCGAGCAACCAGCTCCTGCTGTAATTATCGGGTCTCGTAAATCAGACATTTTATATTCCCCAACAAAGAAATCTATACGGGTTAAGTCCGGCGATCGAGGTGGCCATAATACTGATAGCAAAATATAAACTTACCTTTCTTAACAATCCACGCATTGCGTTTTTAACACGATTTGCAGTCAGAAATGGTAAGTTGTTTGATGGAAGCTAAGCGACTTACCCGCTTAGGGCACCTACAGTAATGGAAAAAATGGTGCATCTACCAGATTTTTGTCACAAAAAAAGATGTTTGTTTTTACATCCTCTATCATCCCTGAAACGTTGTAAACAAACTTTTTTTGACACCTTATATGTATAAGTCCATCTCCTCGAGATGATATGATAGGAAATAATCTTGTTTCACAAGACATGATATAGGCGGTCATGTAGTGGTGTGTTACGTGATAATATAGGCTATGACTTACGTTGTGATTTCATATTACATATGACACGAAATTTGATCTGATCTGATATATTATGTGATGTGATATGATATATGAAGCTTTACCTGTTTTGATTGTGACACTGTACATAATACGATATATGTTTTGATATGACGTGACATGATGTAAGACGTATGATATATGACATATTTCATGACGAATATCTGCCTGGCTGTCTGTCTGTCGGTATGCCCACCCGTCTACCTGCCTGCATGTATGTCCGTCTTGCTTGTCTATTGTTGCGCCTTGATCTTCGTGGGAGTTGGAAGTTTCAAATAATTCTGGAATGATGATGATGATGATGATGATGATGATTATTATTATTATTATTATTATTATTATTATTATTATTATTATTATTATTATTATTAGGGCTAGGATTTTGATGACCTATAAATCGTGAAAAAATGTTCTAAAATAATGCATTTATGACCTAAAAATTTTTCAAAAATGCCCTTAAAAATTCCCTAAAAATTGTTCTTACATAATTGGCTTAGTAGGCATGTGGACCTGAGGTCAGCCTTTTAGTTTCCATGTAGTCTACCACAAGGCCACTCTTATCCAGAATTAGCAGGTATAGAGGAGTCTATATTGAAGGGGTGGTTGGACTGATCCATTGCATGGGTGTACTACGTTAAAATGACAATATTTGTGTAGAAAAACGCTTAAAATATCATACAAAATAATAGGTATTAATGGACAAAATATGTAAAGAAAATATCAAAGGAAATAAACATTATTTTACATTAATAATGGGGATTTATGGCCAAAATTAAATGAAAACGCCTAAAAAAATGACCGAATAAAACAAAAGATGCTCTTATGAGTTGAAACAGGCAAAAAATGCAAAAAAATACTCTAACAAATATGTCTTACAACACTCAGTTTATCACATAACGTATAAATACTAAACCAGCTATGTTTCTGGCTTACTTGAAAAAAGATTCAATTTCATCAAAATCAATTATGGTGTTTGTCCTCTGCTACAACCGAATGATTATGTTTCTGGCTACAACGTATATGACTCCCTATAGGAAAATGGAGATAAATGGGAATTGACGTTTCCTCCATAAGGACAGGGCGATGCGTCTTCTGTTTCATAAGTTGTCTCAAGCTGTATAGTGCGTCATGCAGACTGTGTAGGTTATGACATCCATCACTATTTGAAGTCTTTGTTTTTTTAAGCTATAATAAAGAAATGGAATGCATTATTCTTACGTAAACACTGTTTTTCTTTTTAATGTATCTTTCTCTATGTAAAGACAGTTGAAATATTGGGGCTCGAAACTGTTGGTTGCCTAGAAACATCCATTGAAAGAACAGCTTCTATACCTTCGATAACCTTTCTCGCCCCATAGTCATATATGATATTGAATGAAGTTGCATTCATTGTAATTAAGCATAGTTATTTTTTAAACGCTCATTGAATAATTTAATATATTGTTAGAGAGGATTTTTATTTTACAAAATTGAGTCATAATTAATGATCTGTTACTGCTGTTGTTAATTTAGTAGCTTCTTTTCGGTACTTTTACCAATAATATTCTTTGTTATAGGAATTTGAGTGTAATATTGCTATATATATATAGCAGTCGGTACATCTCTCGACGTTGGCGTTTCAGCATGGCTATAATCACCTTTGTTTGCAATAAAGAGACAGCCAGTATCATCATTAATATTATATAATATCTGAAATATTTCTAATTAAAATTTAGTATAGAGGCAGTGACACACATATGCCTAAAACGCTGTGTATAAACAATCTGTCATACAAATAATAATGTTGGCAAATGTATGAAAATGGAGCCATTAATTAACAGCTCATTAATTACATTATTTAACAGTTTATTAATTGCAATCGAGTTTGGTGCAATAAAAACTTTCTCTAACAGTTTATGCTATCTTAATGAAAGTTGAAAAAATAACGAATTTTAATTTCAATGAATACAACTTCTCTCAATGCCATCACATGTTGAGTACGGTATTTGAATTCCTTAAGGTTCGAAACTCCCATAAGTCATAAATATCATTATGTTTTTAAAGGCATTCCTTTCGTCAGATTAAAACTTCTGATTTTGCCGATTCCTTTTAATATTCTTTAGTGTACAGTTAAAAATTTTAAAGCACATTTAATGAAGTCAATTCTAATTATGACTCGTACGGTATAGGGCCAAACTTTCCACAGGAGAATAATAACCGAATGGTCATCTTCATTTTGCATCCCCGAAGGTCTTACACCTTACCCTGCAACCATATTCTTCGATGATGTGGAAGGTTATGAAAGTGAAGGAAACATTATGTGAGTGAAATGGATAGATTTGGTTGAATAAAATTTGTTGTGCTGAGGAAAAACGAGAGAGTCTGGACCATAAATATCACCTCTGTTAACATCAGAATAAAACCCAAAAAGATATTAACTGAAAACGGACGAGAACTGTAAAAAAAATCTGATGTTAAAATCACTAGGGAATGGATATAGGACGTAAGTCTATGGTTTGACTTGGCTCGCCTTTACTTTTCGGGGCCGAACTTGAACTTAGGATTAAATTAGCCCTTTGTGTGCTCTGTAGGCTATACGCGATGATTGTCAGTTGGGTTGGATGGCATTCGTGAATACAATGCTTACAGGTGGGCCATCCTCCCCCAGCCCTGACAAGAGCCAGGTTCCTTCTCCAGACCGTACCTCGTAACAACAAGTCCTTCCCATTCGTTACCTCAGAACAACAGTGGAATATCTTGCAAAAATCATATTTTAAATAATGAGGATAAAAATTGCTATCCAACATTTGATTTAATATGAAGCTAAAACAACAAGAAACTTTGTTTACATATTGCACTCGATGTTCAATAGCAATTTTTATCCTCATTATTTAAAATATGATTTTTGCAAGATATCCCACTGTTGGTCTGAGGTAACGAAATCAACATTGGAAACCCACACTATTCCCAAGACTTCACTCCAGCCTATCTTAAGTTTTTGTGGATGATAAATGAAGTGAGGAGGAGAAGTAGGAGAGTGTTGGTAGGCTATTACTTCGAAAAATCCTCTTTGCAACATCTGCTTTGTCCAGGACAAATTTCTACATGATGTAGCCGGGGATCGAAACCTGGACATCTGGATGGAAGACCAGCAAACTTGCGCCGAACTATGACAAAATTGTTTAAAGTGTTTAGAAATATCGGCCAGAAATATGTAGATAATCAAATGAAAATACTGAATTCAGATTGAAATAAATCAAAATATCATGTATCAAGATGTAGCTTAAAAGTTGATGAGAAATCGGAATAAAAAATATTCTGATAAAAATTAGGTAGAATGTATTAAAATGATCTGTAATTTATAGAAACATATTCAGGAAAATGGAGACCGTCCAGGGAAAAGATGAAGGTCGGTAGTTCATGACAGAAAGTTGTATTTAAGATGAACTTCGGTTATAAAAAAAATATTTGATGGGTAGCTATTTTCAATGATGAGGAATATATTTGCGATCCCTCCTGTAGACATCGCGAGCCATTTGGTTCCCACGCGGCGTGTTACGGGTGTGTATAATTTCCAGGGGAGGGCGTTGTCACGCCAGGCTGTATAGTTAGTTGAGAAAAGCTGTTAATTCGGCAGAGGCCTCTCTCTTCGTCCCCTCCCCGCCTTTAATCTGCATGCCACAGAAACAATATGGGCTTGTTGCTTTGTAAGTTGTAACATGTCTCAGGTATTAATTGATTACAGGCATTGTGTAAAATCTGTACTCGAATACCAATTAGCTATTTAGATTCAATGCATTGTACACCCACTGCGGTTACTTTTAATGAACAAAGAAATATTTTATAGAGCCTGTAAGTTGAGTATTAAAGGAATCTGGGAAATGTACAGCACGGAACAATGCTTGCACGGAATTCCATTCCTGCCTGACTGCCTGCAGATTCTGAAGGAATTCTCGATATCTCATTCATTAAATTAATTGTGTACGTTTAACACAGTGTGGGTCGTTAACATCTCCCGGGATAGATGTACTCATGATAAAAATTGATTTCATCTCAGGATATTATTTTGTATCAGTTATTGGAATACTAAAGTACCTACTAAGAGATTTGGCCTATCAGCTTTTTAAATTGTGAATTAATACATGTAATAATAATAATAATAATAATAATAATAATATAATATAATTATAATATAATATAATATAATATAATATAATATAATGTAATATAATATAATATAATATAATATAATATTTTACATGGCAGAGTAAAGGCCTTCATACCTCATCTTCGACTCGACTAGGTCTAAAATTAACAAAAATACATTAATAATAATAATAATAATAATAATAATAATAATAATAATAATAATAATAATAATAATTGCTTTATTTAACCTGGCAGAGTTAAGGCCGTAATGCCTTCTCTTACACTCAACCAGGATTAAAACTTGCTTACATAGTTGAACATACAACTGGATCGGAATTAAGTAATTACATACTGATGCAATTTAGGTACATAATGAGATCAAAAGAGGTAGTTACATAAAAATTTACCTCATAAAATTATAGTAGTAGCAGTAGCAGTAGTAGTAGTAGTAGTAGTAGTGATAATAATAATAATATGTAATTCATTTTATTTTATTTATTTAACTAGCTAGCTAGTGAGTACAAATCAAAATTATAAAACAAAAATGTTTCTAGCCACTACCGTAAGAGCCAGACTCGTCTACGGTGAGATCTTAGCCAATAACATAACATTACATTTACAATAATAGTTTACTAAATAAAGGAAGTAACTTAATTGAGACCAGTAAATAACACACACAAAAAAGAAATAAAAACTGATTTAATGTAAATTCACAATTATATTAATATTTATTTATTTATTTATTTATTTATATTTAATGTGCTGTACAACAGCTAGTAGCCAATTACAGTTCAGCACAAAGAATAATAATAATAATAATAATAATAATAATAATAATAATAGTCTAATAATAATAATAATAATAATAATAATAATATATTTTATTTTATCTGGTAGAGTTATGGTCTTTAGATCAACAAGGTCTAAAATTAACACAAATACATAAGTTATAATGGGAAACATTACAAAATTTAAAGACGCCCAAGAGTCCAATAGAAAAAATAAAAAGAACATACAACAAATGTGAGAATTGCATCAAAACACTGGTAGGAATGACAGATTGGTTGGAAATAAATGCTGGGGTGAGACAAGGGAGTATATTGTCACCAATATTGTTTAATGTAGTGATGGATGAAATTGCAAATAAATTAATAGGGAAAGACAGAAAACCAGATTTAAAAACATCAATATATGCGGATGACGCAATGATTTGGGACAGCTCAGCAAACAACATAAAACAAAGATTGGAGTATTGGAAGACAATAGCAAAAGAGTGTGGCTTAAAAATTAACATTGAACAAAGATGGAATTCTACAAAACTTAGCCGTTCCCCTTTTGACTTATGTGTGCGAAAATTGGACTTTAAACAAAAATGCTAAAATAAAACTCGAAAACAGTGAAATGAAATTTCGCAGAAGTGTGGCATGTTATTCATTGTTATACCATCAGAGAAATGAAGACATAAGATGCCAGTTAAATACAATCTAGTCCATCGAATAGAAGAACAAAAACGAAATTGGTACGAATACAATCAAAGAATGGAAGAATATACTCATAAATTACCAAAAATACTACTTAACTATCAGCCGAAAGAACGAAGATGTGTTGGAAGACCCAAAACACGATGGATAAACGACATAACCCTCCAGGCATTGACGTTGAAGCAGGAGAAGAATAAAATGAGGAAGAGGAAGAAGAAGACAAGAAATTGTTTTATTCCTGAATAAACTCCATTATTTTATTAACTAAACTGTATTATTATTTTTCTATAGACCTGAACTTACTTAACAGAGTTAGAGGACTTTAAAATCTTTCGTGGCTTTTGAATAACCATATATTCTGATAAGAATTTAGAAGCTTTGATTATACAGCAAAACCTCCATTATCCGTGGTAATGAAAGGGGTGGAGTGAACGGTTAATCGAAAAAATCGGTTAATCCGTACCATAAAATGTTTTCATAAAGTAAGTACATAATATTTTCCTAATTTCCTTCATGGTCTTTTCTTTTAATACGGTAGGTAGTTGATCTGAAGTTCACTAATTTAAGTCTGTTTTTTTACAATTCATGTTCGATTTTCCGATAAGTCAGTTATTAAATCATTATATTGTACTTAAGTGTGGTTTTCAACGACGGATTTTTAATGGCCAAGGAATCTCCTTTTGACAGCTGTGTGTGGGAAAAATAGGAATAGTACAGGTCTCATGTTGTAGATTTACAAATTTTATACAGTTTATATTTTGTTTTTCATTAGCCTAAATCGCGTCCAGTTGTAATTCCTATCTTGTATTGTGATGTGAAATGAATCACATTTTCTCTTTTCCTAAATCACTCAATTACTTGCACTTTTTTCTGTAGTACAACATGTTTTCTTTTGACATTTTTACATAGAAATTAAACAGTACGGTCACTCGAAGAGTAGACCATAATGCGTAAGGATGAAGGTTTGTAAAAAAATACTCTGTAGAAAAAATTCGTACTAATATAATGTACAGTACTTCATTTTCTTTCCTGCGAGAGAGAAAGACAATCGGATAATCCACTACTCGGTTAATAGGGTGACGGATAATCGGGGTTTTACCGTACTCTGTTTCTGGTTACGTCTTAAATCACATGTCCATTACGTGCAGTTAAAAAACCTGTTATATTATTTTAAATCCTTACGAAGTTTTAACGCCACAAATACTGTGTATATTTTCGTATTGCATTCAATCCTTCTTTTTTTTATTTTCATAAGGGGTAAATATTTTCTCCCCTTTTCTTTCCTCCCTGCCCGTGTTTTATTCTGTGTCGCGTGGTGTTAATTTTCAGGAGCAGGTCACGTGGGCAGGGAAATGCGGGGAAGGTGAAACCATTTTCTCTGCTCTCTTAATTTCGTAATTACTCGCCCAGTCCGAGGAACTCGGCTGCCCTGAATCCCTCCCCCCCACCCCAATTCCAGTATTATCTACTACCATAGCACTCACTCTATTTGCATCGCCTTACAGTGTTGTTGTCTCCCTCTAATCCACGCTACACCCCACATCTCTGAACACATATTTCCATTTGTTTTTCATCTTCGTTTTTCCCTCGCTTTACTTGCTTTCCCGCTCTTCCCTTTTTTCTGTTGTTGGGACCCAGAGCATTGAAATGGATTTCGCATCCTTTCCACACCACGGATCTCCGCCCTCAACCCCTTTCCCTCCACCCCCACACCTATCCAATATACCGTCTCTCTACATGTCATAATTGTGTTTTCGGGTTTACCCTAAAAACGTTTTCTCTCTCTGTCTTCATCCTTTCCCTTCATCGCTTCCCCCACTAAGCAGTCATGTTATTGTTACTCCTGCAAATAGCTGAAAATGGCTAAATCATTTTCTATTATTCCGTATTCAGGTGTACCAACGTTATAAGGGGAATCCCGCCCGACATTCAGCAATTAACATATCAGAAGAAAACTGTTTTAAGTCGCTTCTTGAATCTCAAAAGCGACTTCAGTTCACGTACTGCTGTAGCCGACATTATGGCCATTAGACAAAAGATTAGCGACTTCAGACTAAGTCTAGGGCTAAGTACCAAGGACCATTAAATGACACTGGTCAACAGTGATTTTGTTAAATATACAATTTCCGCTGCTTCATCTGCTGATTCCAAAAATGAAGTCAGAATTTTTCTACCACCCGCCATTTTTGTGTAATTTTACAAAACTTTATTTATTTTTATTGCTGTATACAAACCTCGACATGCTAATGGAAAGAAAATATTTCAAATATTTCATTTTATTACTTTAACAATTGACCTAAAGCTTTAAATCATTGTTGCCTGTGAAGTCAGAATTCATAAAAATACATTTTATTTCCTTTGCTGTGGTCGTGCCAGAGAATCAGTCCTATTCCGAGGCTTATTGTAGGGATTCGTAACAAGCTGTTTTTTTTACGTTGATGGGTTGTTAGCCCTTCGCCCAACCCCCAAGCTGGAGGACCACCCCTTATCGGCTGTCCACGACTCACCTGACATAATTAGGAACATTAAATCCAGACGTTTGAGATGGGCAGGGCATGTAGCACGTATGGGCGAATCCAGAAATGCATATAGAGTGTTAGTTGGGAGACCGGAGGGAAAAAGACCTTTGGGGAGGCCGAGACGTAGATGGGAAGATAATATTAAAATGGATTTGAGGGAGGTGGGATATGATGATAGAGATTGTATTAATCTTGCACAGGATAGGGACCGATGGCGGGCTTATGTGAGGGCGGCAATGAACCTTCGGGTTCCTTAAAAGCCATTTGTAAGTAAGTAAGTACATTTTATTTCTCATAAATCTGCGAGAATTGGTATTAATTCTCAGTTGAGTTGGAACTTACATTCATGGAGGTGGTATTTATGGTCCAGATTCTCCCGTTTCTTCTCAGCACAACAAATTTTATTCAATCGAATCTATCCATTTCACTCGAATATTGTTTCCTTCACTTTCATATTCCATGTCATGGTAGAATATGGCAGAAAACTATGAATGATGAGTTGTATTTACTATAGAGACATAAGGAAGTTACCACTAGGACAAAGCACAATACTGGAACATAATTTATTCATCTAAAATTTGAATTGGAGACGGAACGTAAATTTTCATTACATCCAAAAATTCATATTCAATGGATTTATTAATCCGTGACATGACAACCCATGAAGGACCAAAGTCGAACAGCTGACTGCTGGTCTTACGTCCATAGACATCAGTAGAGGTGAACGATCATGCAATCAGAAACGGATTTAAAGTGTGGATATCCCGATGACCCCCCTTAGTCGTTATAGCCGATTTTCGAAACCGAATTTCACTACTTATTGTAGCTCTCTAAATTCATCACGATAGTTGGTAGATATCGGTCCCATACTGTATACTGGCCGAAATTTCGTGAGAAAATATTGTTATTCTTTTGCATTTCATTTTCCTGACAGAGGTCTTTTTCATCCCTTTTCTGTATTAATTTTGACAACATAGTTTCTTGTTTTAATTGCTGAAATAATATTGACGGTTCATTATTGACCATTGTTACGTGTAGGTTCACAAATATTTTTATTTTCACACCAGCAAGTCAGTCGATAAAGAGTGATACTCAATTGATAATTAATTTAAAATAAATTTACTAGATTGAATTTATCTTAAAATGCGTTTTGTTACGTTCCAAACTGCGCATTAAACAAGAGTCTTAACAAAACATACAACCTGTATCTAACAGAGTTGCCATAGATTTAACAAGCATGATAAACCGAAATAGTAGTGAACGCGACAGGTAGATGTCTCTGACCTCCGAACAACGTTTCAAAGTGTTGTTCACGATTGCAAGTCTCGCTTTTGGCGTTTCTGACCATTGTGATCCCATTCATCAATACGAAGACGCGTAATATGCAGGTGGAGATTACAATACCTCCTATTATGACGTCACTACGGGTTCCCCCCCTCGAATACCTTCACTTGGGAAACATTCATCACATGGAAACACATGTAAGCATTAATCTTATGAGCTCAATAGGACAGCAATCGCAATAAATATGTACGTAAACATATGAAGCTCGATAAAGTTACCTCTAACCTTTTTTAACCCCTGTATTCCCCTCCAATTCTCTACCCTTCCACAGTTGAAACAATAAACACGCAATTTCACATATTACCAACATTAAAACAAGTGAACCCTCGTCTCTTTTCCATTTTAGTAATTTATGCTCTGTATTTAGTTGTGTGTATTATGTGCAGAGACTCTAAGAGAGGTACAGACAGAGAGAAAGACGTACATGGAAAGGAAGAGAGCACGGACTAGTAAACTACACATGATATTTAGCACAGTCTACTATATACAGTCACGAAGCTTGAGTTTTGACAGTGCTAGAAACAATAGACTGTGACGGTACTATTTTGCATTGCCTGTAATGAGGCGATATTAGCGATCCTAGTAGTGAGCAACTATCTAATGTTTGCATATTTACTACGTATTGAGCTTCGCGACTGTATATACTAGACTGTGATGTTTAGCTTCTTAGCTTCTAAAGGTGAATGTGACTTTCAACTATTCCGACAGCAAAACGGGCTTAGCAAGCAAGGAGTTTCTAATTGGTCTCAAGAATCTGTTATGACTTAAAACGTGAGACTGTGTCAATTGACTTGGCCGTTTAAATATGGACATAACACCTCATCTTCGGTAAGTTTAGCGCTTATTTTCCATTCTTAAATTTTCCAAATCCTTTTCCGTCATATCTTCCACATTTATTTAGATAAATGTATGAAATTTTGCATGCAGTGTATTCCGTACTGGAGAACAAACTCTGTCTTTAGCACTGTTTCATTATTTCAAATTCCTTTTTCATTCATAATTTTACTTGTAAAAAAATAAATGTTACAGTAAATTTTACAATTTGTGACGAAAAAATTATATAAAAATACTTATTTATATATTTAATTATCAGTTAAAAGACAGAATTTATGAATATACTCATTATAAATAAAATAGAGAAGATAACATTAAAGATATTTAGAATTGTACCAGATATCAGAGAAACCGATTTTCCTGCACAAATAGCACTCCCCAGCTTAAAATATAATTATTAATCTTATCATCACCATTTTTTTAGATTCTTAAAATTGTTTATTGTCTAATCGCTACTAAATTCCAGTACAAATTAATTCTGGAAGCCACCGGCGTGGCTCAGTCGGTTAAAGCGCTTGCCTGCCGGTCTGAAGTTGCGTTCGGGCGCGGATTCGATCCCCGCTTGGGCTGATTACCTAGTTGAGTTTTTTCCGAGGTTTTCCCCACAATAATGTGAATGCAAGGTAATCTATGGCGAATCCTCGGCCTCATTTCGCCAAATATCATCTTGCTATCACCAATAGTAAATAACTAACTAAAATAAATTATTTAATTAAGGATATAGGCTATAGAAATTAAATTTTGAATTTTGCTAAGCTTATAAAGTTGAACATACTCTTAAGGGGGAAAATAAGTATATACAGATTAGTGAACACATAGGCCTACATTTTTTATTTAGGAAAGACTAATATGACATAGCAAAATATTGATTTCCATTATTTTGGCGCCCCCTAATACCAAAAAAGATTTTTTAAGCATGCCGTCGTCTGAGTACAGCAATTTCTCATAATATATTAGCCGAATTTTCTTTAAATTGAATATATACGAATTAATTTATTTGGGAATGATATACATGGAAAAGGCAGAAAGGAACTGGCCATCCTACCATTATCTCTTGGCCTAATTGCCTCATGAGTGATGCCTTACTGGTGTCACTTATGAGGTTCCAACCTATCTTCGGACAGTTGACTAAATAACAATAATAACATACCTGGAAAATAGTAATTCGTAGTAACCACATTAATACGCAATCAAAATCTCAAAATTTCGATGCATTTCTAGTCTATATTAACTATATTTTTCAATCTTGTCTCCCATATAAAATGATTATACAAATGAAATAGTTGTGGCATTTGTGATTCTGTAACGCAAGTGTCCACCTTTGTGGAGTAACGGTTATCATGCCCGACTGTGAAATGAGCGGGCCCAGGTTAAAATGATAGTTGGGACAAGTTACCTGTTGAGGTTTTTCCTGGGATTTCCCTTAACCCATTAAAAACAAATGCTGGGTAACTTTCGGCGCTGGATCCTGGACTAATTTCACAGGCGTTATCACCTTCATCTCACTCAGACGCTATATAACCACAGCAGTTGATAAAACGTCGTAAAATAACCAATTAAAAAAGTTACCTAACTCCAGGATATTCATTAAAGTAATTGTCTTGAAGAAAACGTTATACAAAGATTTAAACGCTTATTGCATAGCGACATGGTGCAACAATATAGCACTGAAACTTCCGTAGAAATCTGTAAGGTCTTCCGTAGTTGTTCGAATTCCAATCCGCCCATTTCCGGGGAAGTGGCTTTCTCGGTTTAAAGAAACGAATCGAGTAACCTATGCTGCAGACACACTTCGACTACATGTCGTGAATTTGTCATAAAAGCTAATGAAACGTCATTTTATTGTGCTATAGAAGTAGCCGTCATATTATCTGAGTGCGCGTATCATCACATCCGCAGCGTTTATAATGCTGTCCGTCCGTCTGTCCGTCCGTGCATCCACCGAGCTCGCTCTGACTGCCTCACATATTCTTTTATGTAGACTATTATCCAGGGCTCAATACAATTTCTTTTACTATCGGCAGTGAAGCAGCCCAGGAAAATGCTACAACCTTCTAGCTGTAAAAGTGACCTAAGGGACAAACCATATCGCTCCAGTAGCCAAAGTTACCTTCAGTTTCCTACATCTTCATTGTCGATATCGTATCGACTACCCCACCAGTAGACAGTCTTCGCACCCTTGTCGTACGATAAATGTTAACGCTATGTTGACGTAAGTAAACTATGTATTTAGTGACGTATTATGTTGTAGCTCCTAATGATAGTCAATCAATCGCACTGCAATTTTTTAATTGATAACTCAAATCTAAGGAAGGCATAGAAAAAAATTGGAAATGAAAATCTTTTTTGAAAAAAAAAAACTCGATGTGATCTGTTCAGAATAGACACACATTCAAAAGTTGATAAGCAGTAAACTTTTTTGTTTTTCACGTCAGATGGTGGGTCAAAGCGAGAGAAATGTTCAGAAAAAATGAAAATTACTTTTAAAAGTTTTCGCTACTCAAAGTCTTTACTATTTTTCCTAGTTACGACGAGTTAAACATAGGAGCGTTTTCGCTTGGAATCTCAATGAAAAATTATTTTCTGAGCCTTCTTGTACTTCGATCTGAAATCGTCCATCTTGAGCTGTTCTAAATGGATTAACATCATCCACAGAGGTAAATCTCAAACGAGATGCCATGTTTTTAACCCCAAACTAGGCCTACGGTTAAACTCTGCAACCACATTATCCGTCTAGAGATAGCAGGTCCGCTATTGAAATAACGTGAGGTGAATGATTCTGATTGATGACGTCAACATAGCGTTGATCGTTTAACGGACCAGGAGGGAGCGAAAACTCCCTAATGTCACAGCAACCAACAAATTATTTATCTCCATAACATCGTCGTTTACGATACGCCTCTTGATCCTACTTCTCTTCGAATTATTTTCCTTATTCTCTTCTTTCCTTTCCCTTTCTCCGCATCTTTCCTTCTGCCGATTCTCATCTCCCTACAGTTTCCCCTTTTTCTTTTACTCGTCTTTCTTCTGCTGTTCATTGTCCTCTCTTCCTTTGCTGCTTTTCTGCTTCTCCCTCTTTCATTTCTTCTTCCTGTGCGCCACATTCTGTCCTAGTTTTACTCCCTCTTGTTTCAGAAATCCTTCTTTTACTTTCTCTTCTTCATCTGCTTCTCATCTTCCTCTTCTCCACTTAACTTTCTCTTCTATTCCTCCTGTCCTTTGTCTTCGTCCTCTGCACCTTCACTTTTATTTCTTTCTCTGTTGCATCTCATTTCCTTTCCATCCTTCTCTGCTGCCCGTTTATTTTCTTGTTTTGCTTTTTTCTCCCTCTGCCTCTCCTATTATTCCTTTCTTCTACTTCTTTCCTCTGCAATACGGAAATATGTACCGCATTTGTGGCGTTAAAAACTAGTAAAGATTTAAAATAATATAGGCCTAACAGGTTTTTTAACTGCATGTGAGATTTCACAATAGTTAATTGTGAATGCTCACATTTAAATACACTTATTTTAACATTATTTCCGTTCTAGTTCTCATTGAAGTTTCCGTTCCCGGTTTATTGTGAACCAGACTTTACAATGAGAATTGCAACAGAGTGTCTAAACCAGTGTTGACCAAAACTCGAGCTGCAGTGATTACATGCGACAGACAGCTTATGAAGTAAGGAGACGGAGGAAAGGTACCTGGCATGAAAAGTACAACCATTGGTGGTTCTTGTACTAACATCTTGATCAATCCCGTGGAAAAAAATCTCAAGCATTGCTGTATCAGTACTGTGACTATAATATACCATTTTTCTTGCTTCTTTTTTAACCTTTCTCTTGAATATAATCAGGAATTTTCTAAATTCTTCTCTCGATACTTGGTCGAGAAATTCGTAGTTTTGAAAATTAAAAACTTCTTATGGACAAGTCATTTAAGCTATTTTAATCATTACTCTTTTGAGAAGTTCTGTTAAAAAAAAGGCTTTAGAGCACGAGATATTTCAAACCTTGTTAGACATCTGACTTCTTTACATTTATTTATCTCATCTTTCTCATCCTGGCTATGATTTAAGACATGTCAATTTCTGGCGTTTAACAGTTCATTGGCACAAAATATTGAATCAGTTTTTCTAAAATGTAATTATTAAATGAATAACTAATAAATAGTTACTCTCATCTAAAGATTAAGAAGATTAAAATTGAGATAAAATCTAATAATTTTATCCTTCTAGGGAGAAGATATAAAAATATCAATATTCATGAACGTACAGAAGAATTATAGAGACACATACTTAGTGGTCAATAATAATAATAATAATAATAATAATAATACATTATTCAGCGTGGGAATTGATGTTTCTATATACTCCTAATTGAACTGTTGAGCAAAGTAAACATATTACATTTTGTCCGACAGAACAACAAAAACGTTCTCCTTTTCATTCTTTACGAAACCATCTCTTACTGCTTGTAGAGACAGAGTTTGTAGAGCGACATGATACCGCCACTGCTTGCCTTCAGTACGTGAATGAAACACACAGCAATGTACAGGAAACTCCTCGTACTCGTTTGAATGTCTGTGATTACACGATGTAATCACGACACCCGCTTTGGTCACCGCTGGTCTAAACGCTCAAAGAAAATCTGTCCTACAACTGTTTAGCCCACAAAACCCGTCTTGTATCAGCCTGGATTCGAATCGTAGATGCCTTTCTTACAAGCTCTCACTCACTTCGAAGTTTTAATATGCATTACATGTCTGTATTTTTCCTGTTTTATGTTTTCCTGGATTGTGTTTACTTTCCTAGCACTGAACTCCTCCAACTCTTAAATCCAATGTACGTCGCTTTTGCACGATTCCGACGTGGCGGCTATGGCAAAGAGTGTCGATCATAGACATGATTTTATTTTTTGTGTTTGTGAAGGGTAAATGATTGTTATACAACAGGAGAGTAGAGTTTTCGGAAGGGGGGTGTCGGAAAACGATCTTCACAATATTAAGAGTTTTATAGAGGCAGAAGAATAGACGGGCAGTAAAAGCAGTGTTGCTAGCTGTTAACAGTTTTTCATTACAATACGTTTGTTTAAAAATGTGTAAGCTCCGAAGCGATAAAAGTATATGCGAACATTAATTATATCTTATAAATGGATTATATATCCGTTTAATGTTTGTTATAATTGTGTAATGAGGGCTCTCTTAACATCCGGATCACAGGTTACCAATGCTCGTTATTTACTAGAGTTCTTAGCTCAATTGTATGTAACTCACATTCTAGCGCAACAGATCTGGCAGCATGCTAGAGCAACTTTCCTTCACTGCGACCGATCATGTGTCAATTTCTATGTAGAAGTCAGAACAAGCAGTATGAAGGAATGAAAATGAAAGACAAATGTGAAACTAGGCTTGTATGAAATAAAATATCACAAAGGAAGAATAGAGAGAGAGAGAGAGAAAAAAGAAAAGCAAAAACGCAAAAGATTAGCACATTTATACATATCGTCGCTGATTTTATGAAACCTCCTATGTGACTTTACAGAAAATATTTTTTTTCGGGAGGAAGAAATCAACAATTAAAAATCAATGAGCCTACAAAAGAATATGAAGTAATTCGGTACGAAACGTTGGTGAATGTAATGAACATAAATGACATCATCGAGGATCAGGGTAGGCCTATTGATTTTTAATTACTTTTTTCTTCCTCCTGAAAAACTATTTTGTTTAAAGTGACATAGGAGGTTTCATAAAATCAGCGACGATATTCACATTCCAAAGGGTTCTATAATTTTGAATGTTGAATTTTTTCTGTCTGTTTAAATCGGATTTTTTGTTCATTTTGCTAACTTTTTAAAATAAAAATTACTTTTACTTTTTATTTAAAAGTCTTAAAAATTATGTCTTGAGCAAATAATTTTTCCTCTTTTCAGTAAAAATATTTTAAATATACAGGGTGCTTCCGGGCTAGTGTTACAAAATTTCAGGGATGATGGGGAAGGGCACATGTATCAATTTGAGATCAGGAACCCTGGTCCGGAAATGACTGAGTCGAAAGTTATAAGCAAAAATAGTTGTGTGGAAATGGAATTGTAATTTGGCACCACGTGACCTCCTTCCCTTAAACTTTGGAACAGTCGTGGAAAGATGGTATGGGCCGGATGTCTCCTACGTGGGTACTTGTCCCGATAGAATTTGTGAGCTTGTCTACTGTTTCCGTCCGTATTCGAAAATCATGTCTGCATATTCCACTTTCGTGTACTCCTCCATTGCACTAGGACTGATCGACTGGACACTGCAACTTGTACACATACACTGCTGTCTACAGACGTGCATATCAGGACCGATCATGTCCGTTACACATTACGCTATCTGCATTGCTTTAGTGTAGTTTCTTGCCCCCACCCCTCAGACAGCGCACTGAACGGAATACTGTAAGTAGACAACGTAAACAACGTCAGATAAATACAGTATGTAAGATGTACAGATAAATACACATAAATAAGGTGTACAGAGGAATAAAATTATTTCATTTCTACACAACTATTTTTGCTTGTAACTTTCGACTCAGTCATTTCCGGACCAGGGTTCCTTATCTCAAATTGATACATGTGCCCTTCCCCATAATCCCTGAAAGTTTGTAACTCTAGCCCGGATACACTCTGTAGATATACTCAGTGATTTACAAATATATCGGCGGTAATATACACAAATGTGTACATAATATACTAAAAATTACTACGAAGAGATCGATTTTGAATGTAATAATAATAATAATAATAATAATAATAATAATAATAATAATAATAATAATAATAATAATAATGTATTTATTCTGGCGGAGTTAAGGCCATCAGGCCTTCTCTTCCACGCCACCAGAAATATGTATAAATATAAATTTTTAGGAGAGCAGCGAAGAAACTAATTAATAACGTTCCATTACACAAAACAACATTTACAATTTACAATAACACAAACAAATATATATGACCCACTTAAAAAAATATTCATACTTCTAAATTACTTAATTGCCAAAAATGAAATTTTGTAACATGTATAAATATTACAACCGAGGGGAAAGGTCGAGGAAATCGTCTCGGATTCGCAGTCGTGGGGCCAGGGTTCAAATCCCGAGGCCGGCCAGTCTGAGTTTGGGATTTTTCATAGTTTTCCTCACTCACAAAGGCGAATACCGAATTAAATTTACTTTTCATCTGTCCCGAACGTTCCGTTTGTCGTCTATATCTGTGTTCATATTTTTAAGAAGTAGTCCCTGCCCTACGTCGAGGTAATCCCCCACCAGAGAAGTTCCTCCATTGTACATGTCTCGTGTGTGATCCAAAGAATTATCCCTCCCCCTACGGGTACTGTCTTGTAAGACCCAGAAAGGAGGTTAAACATTGTCGAAGATTCTACACGACAACATTCACAATCTTGACTTCACCACATCGATTTAATACAGTATATGATGCACCTTTTTGCGTCAACTTCTTCATTTGTAAATGTTCAACAACTTACAATACAATGATACTATGTTTGTTAATCATCATTAATCCTCGACTTCTAACTGATTTTAACATGTGATTTTAATATACTTCTCAACTTTTATGAAGTTATTTACGACCGCAACATAATGATATTTTGTCATATACTATTAATCTCTTAATCTTCGATACACAACGAACTTCTACGGCAATACGAGATTGACAATAACAACTTGATATTATCCATCATAACGATACATACTTGTAACAATTTGCCTTTATTTAATATAGCAACCTTCACAATAGTGCATATTTACAACATATTTGTTTAATAGATTATCACAGCGTCACTTAAGTTTATATAAACCACATTTAACATTCATTTTGTAATTCCAAACCTTCCGCCTTCAATTCCAAATCCTTTCTATTTACACCAACTTCAATATAACAGTCAACTAGGACCCCTTATACCTTTCTGACCATTTTTTGATGATTTTGAATTTTGATATGTAATATTTTCATGTGACTTTCTGTTAAAATATGCATATTTAACCTAAGAGTCTTATTGTTAAACAAGTATTCACCTTTGAGTCATTATACAGTTTATAGATCCAATAGAATGACTCGTTCGCGATCTCTAGCTGTCATGAATGATTATAATATGACATTAAATATGCATATTTATTATACAATTACTCTTTGTTGCTGTATTTTAGTGTACCTTTTTAGAAAATGTTTTAAGAGTATTTATAAACTTCCATTAATTTTTTGTAGAATTTTAACATGTATTATGCAATTATGTACATATATCTTTAAGGTCTGAAGATGCCCAAAATGGGCGAAAACGTTCACAAGTAAATATATATAATTTATTTCAAGAAATAGTCTGCCCAGGCATCCTGGGTTGCCAAAAACACAGAATAACACACATGTAAGAATAGTAATGATTACAGTAAGATAGATGAGTCAAATTGAAATGTGAACTAGGAGCTTAAGTTTAAGAAATAATAAATTTGTACATATGTATGTAACAATCACACACTAACGAATAGAAAAGGGGGGGGGATTATGATATTCCGTATAAATGATTTTTCAGAATTGCCACAGATCCTTTAATGGTTGAAGTAATTATTTTTGGAATGATGTCATGGATTCCAATGTTTTGATAGTGTTTACAGTTGATCGTGGGATGGTGCCCCTCGCTCCGATCATTAAACCATGTACTTCCCAGGTGTCTTCCATCTGATATTTTTCTCGAAAATACGGAATAGTAGGCTCATAAATTTGTTGTTTCTCTTTGTTGACCTCGGATGGTTGGGTCTGGCTCATCTCAAATCTAACAGTTGGGTCCAGTATAAAGCCTTTACTATTAGTCTTGTCTAGAGCCACGATGTCCGCTCTTCTAATTCCGCCGCCTTCAGACACAACGCAGTGCACCTCTTCATGGACCTCGAAGGATTTGTTTCTAAGGGCTTGTGCTATTAGTTTTCGGATGTTATGATGGCGTGAATTTCTCAGGAGTTCTCCATGCTGACAGGATCCTAGGACGTGTGTTAACAAAAATACTTCTGGGTTAACATTAAAATAAGTCAAGACGGAAACAAAACTAAAATTACATTATTTCTTCAAGGATAACGAACGTATACAGTAGCTACATATTTAACTCTCTATTAAAAAATTGTTGAAGTTAGAATTTTCACCCATCTCCTTTCTTAATGGTATTCGAACCCGCGACCCAGTGCTTGTACACAGCTTCAATGCTATGTTGAGACAACAGTATACACCGCGATAGGCATTCCAGATAAGGATGATGGTCTCAAACAACGCATTGCTTTGCTCCGTAATATTGCAAACACTGCATAGACCTGCAGAACTGAACAATTGCTTGCTACAATTTGTGATGCGAAGGGGAAATCACATGTGGAGGGGAAGGGGGCGGAAGAATGTCATTAAAAGTAATCTGTTGTCTGAACATTTCCTCCTTGCGTATGTCATTCGGTCTGTGAGTGTCTCCCTCCCTCCCCCTCTCCCTTCACCTCACCCCCTTCCACTACACACGCCACGGATGTTCACAGCCCATTTGTCTGGGCCATTAAGTGCATTCTGTTGCCATAGCAACGCTATCAAAGTAAACGCTCAGATTAATTAGATATTTCTGTAAATAAAAAAACAATCTCCAATTAACATAAAAGGTGGCGTATTTTGAGATCTGCAACCAGGTGATTAGAACGAAATGTCACCTAAAGGAGTGGATTTTGTACAGCCTTAAAACACAAAAAATAACCGGTCTCCTGCAGTGTGAATTTGTCCAACTGGACTTCTGGCAGCGCCTGGTTCACACGAGTAGAGAAAGGATAGTTGTTTTTGCACCTGATTCACCCCTTGAATATATCTTTGTTATAGATTAGTTACCTACAACTTGTAACACTTGATCTATAAACAGACAGAAAAAACAAAAAGACAAAGAAAGGAAAACCAGAGCGGAATCGTTCATAAGGAATTCGTTCAAGTCTTAACTAAGCTCTCCCGGAATCACCCGAAGTCTTCCGAAGGAGATATCATCATCATCATCATCATCATCATCATCATCATCATCATAATCATTATAGAAGAAGAAAAATAATTTGGAATGCTAAATTCGATACTCTTTCATTCATAGCGTTCTGCCCAAGTACAGGTCTTTCACTGCAAACCCAGCTTTCTCCAGTCTTTCCTATTTTCTGCCTTTCCCTTAACCTCCGCATATGATCCATATACCTTCATGTCTACCACCATCTGATATCTTCTCCTGCCTCTAACTCTTCTCCCTTTCACCATTCCTTATAGTGCATCCATTGGAAGGCAGTTTCTTCTCAACCAGTGATGCAGCCAATTCCTTTTTCTCTTCCTGATCAGTTTCAGCATCATTCTTTCTTCACCCACTCTTTCCAAAACAGCTTCGTTTCTTAATTCGGTACTATGAAGTAAAAAAATTATGTAGAAAAATAAATTTCTTCGTTATATATCGTCTGTACATGATAAATATGTGGAATGGAAACGTGGACAATACATGGATAAAAAAAATCTCTTAGTAACCGATTTTCGTAAGTGGTCCTTCAAAAGAATAAAAAGGGGTAGAGTTAGAAAGACAAAAGTAAGGGAAAATTGTGAATATTATAAATGTATTGCAGTTGGTAGAAGAAAAGATTGAAATGGTTTGGACATGTGAATAGGATGACAAGCGGTAAAGTGCCAATGACGATGCTGGAGTGGGAAGCAGACGGTAACAGAAGACGGCGAAAACGATGGATGGATGGGGTACGAAGTAGTATGAATTATAAAAGATTGACCGGAAAAGACAGGGAGGATAGGAACTTATGTAGAAATAGAATTGCTAATGGGATGTAATGAAACTAATTTACTGTAAAAAAAAAACTCCGAAATAAATATTATTTTTATTATTATCTGTAGTAATGTCACGAGACGTCTGAGATCTGCCGATAAATCCACGAGCGAAGCGAGTGGATTTATCTGGTAAATCTCAGATCTCGAGTGACATTTATTAGGACTATTTCGTGAATAAAAAAAAATGTAAATAATATATCCCTAAAATTCCATCACAAAATGTTAATAATTGTATATTAACGAATACTTAACCTATTCAGACATTGTAAAGTTGAAATACTCGTAGATGAATATCGATTATTGCAATAAAGAAATTCGATGTTATTATTCAGTAATGCCAATTGCGAAAAGCGAAATGCAGGTTTAACAATGTTAATTACATGTAGTGCACTTTTCTCTTATTATTATAACAAATACATTTTCATTATCTGCTGAAATCATAATTTAATTTAACAGTAACAGTGGGGACAGCTATATACCAATGCTTATGTATTCACAGCGAGATATGTTGCTACACAGTGAAGTCATCTTTGTATATGTAGGCCTAATTAAAACACGAATTTTATTACGCCATACGAAAGGCAGTTTGATCAAAGACATTATTACTATGCAAGGTTTTTGAGTTTGATATGCGATGGTGTTACATAAATTTGAACGTCTATTAATTGTTTAATTTCAAAACGAATGTTATAGGCTACAATTTTATAGGTTACGTTAGGCCTACCTGTGAAAGCAGGACCAATGTCAGCTGTGCCTTGTTTCGACCGTTACTTACAATGAGTGCTACACGAAAGCATTTTTTATAGCTCGACAAACGCATTCTCGCTGTAGTGTGTAACGGAACTAAAGCTGCATCTACACAGTTCAATATTCCAATCGCGTATGCGTGCAATCTGGGATGAATATTGAAAGAATCAGTTTAAAAGGTACGTTCAATTAAGATGCATAAAGATTTTGTGTCTACATGGTGCGCCGTTTTGAAAGTGGTCTTCACTGCGTAAATATATTAATTAATATTAAATATCAATCTTGCATTCATTGCTTTAAAGTTGAAAGAAACGTTTAACCGTGTAGTTGCATCTTAATGTATTCATGATCATCAATTTACGGGGAAATAGTTGGCGACAATGACTAAACAAAAGAACGACCATGCGATAAATTGATAGCGATAAATCTAGCTGCAGAAATTATCGCAAAGTCTGACTGTGATTGGTTGGAATTCAAAATTTCATTACACTTCATTGGTCGAAAATGGAATGACGTCATATAAACGAAATAGTCGTCATAAAACAATATCGACATAAGTATGGACAGAGCATGTAGCACGTATGGAAGAATCAAGAAATCCATATAGAGTGTTAGTTGGGAGGCCTGAGGAAAGAGACCTTTGGGGAGGTCGAGACGTAGATGGGAGGATAATATTAAAATGGATTTGAGGGAGGTGGGATATGATGATAGAGACTGGATTAATCTTGCACAGGATAGGGACCGATGGCGGGCTTATGTGAGGGCGGCAATGAATCTGCGAGTTCCTTAAAAGCCATTTGTAAGTAAGTTACTAGTAAATGGGACCTTGATGACGTGTATATCCATAAACTAGTACATAATTTATTTATAGCCTACACTTTAAAAACTATAACCATCTTTGCCAATGTTCACTATTTTTCAGAAATTTTCTCAGAAATTAATAAATCTCATACTATCCCAAAATTATTTATACATTCTATATTACAAATTATTTATATACCCGTATATATTTAATCATACCTATTATATTAATAACAGTATGGCTAGAATGAGGTCACTTTTAACGTTATATTTATCATTATGAAATAGAAATTATTCTGAAAATTTTCTTGCTGTCTCTGCTATACGCAATTAATCCATTCATAATGTTCTGGACAAGGGCATGTCTTTCACTACAAACCCATCATTCTACAATCTTCACAATTTTTCGCCTTCCTCTTCCTCCTGCTATGACTCCTCCCAAGTTCTCAAAGCAGTTCTTCGTTATACCAAATATTGTCATTTTAATATGTTAGCAATAGCTTAAATTTATTTTTTTGAATTAGAAACTATTTAAAAATAAACCAAACTTAAGATAGTTCTGTGTAAGGGCTTTATACTATTCCAGAATTAAGATCTTAAGTAACAGTAATAAAATAGCATTATTATTTTTAGAAGTAAAATACAAGGTGTTGCAGAATGAAGTACGTAAACTGGGAGGAGGATTTCAGGACAACTGGGGTTGGAAACATTATTCCGCTACGCGATGATGTAGTAGTACTAGTGAAATACGGCAAGGAAGACACTAGATCTTTATTATTTTCTAACAATTAAAACAATTATTCTAATTTATCTCCATTTACCTGCAAACGAGAGCTCACAGCAGCGCACCACTCTTTCCAGCATTCCTGGACTATCACAAATTGATTTTGCTGCTGCCTTGATTCTGTAAGAGAGTCCTTCTTGTTGTTGACTGCCGTAGCGAAGCCAAATTTTCCATGTGACCCCACAAAAGAACTCCAAGGAGATAATATCTGGTGATCTTGTTGGCCACGCAACCGGTCCTCTACAATCAATCCATCGGTTGAGAAAGGTCGCATTCAGACGATGAACATGAACGCGCCAATGCTGTAGACAACAATTGCGATGTTACGAGACGCATCACATGACCACGAAAATCACATCTTCGAGCAAGGTTGGGGTCCCTTTCATGGAGAAACTGAAGGTAAATGTCACCGTTAAGGCGCTGTAGGACTGACATCTGACATAGGCACGAAACTTATGAACTGACTGATGATTGCCACGGCGCTAGTATTGGTTGCTGAGTTTCAGTCAGTAGGTTGAAAACTTCGTCGTCGCGAAGAGAAATATGACTTGTAGTCGGCCCCTTGTTACTTTGTAGAAACTGTCTCCTTGTACGTGTATTGGATTATCTGAGAGACACTGCATACATTAATGAGGATAAATAATTTTGTAAAGTCTTAAATTATTTGATAGTTTAAATAAGAAAATTAAGAGCTATGATTATTATATTATCATCATCATCATCCTTCACGAATTAGGCCTCTGTAGACCTGCTTCGGCCCCATCTAGCAGTCTTCTAAAAGGTCTTCCTGGTCGACGATGTCCTCTAGATTTATACTGCATCATAATTTTTGGGATTCTTGAATTTTCCATTCCTTTTACATGATCTAGCCAATTGAACTTGTATCTGCTGATTTTTTCTTCTACTGACTCTACTTCTAATTGTTCTAAAAGTTCTTCATTCCTTTTTCGGTCTAAATGAGTATATCCTGCTGTCCTGAAAAATTTAATTTCCGTTGTTTTGATTCTGTTCATGTCTTTTTTCTTTAATGTCCAAATCTCACTTCCGTATAAAAGGGAGGGTAATGCTAGTGTATTATATATTTTTATTCTTGTAGATTTTTGTACTAATTTAACTTTTAATGTATTGTTTATTATTCCTAGAATTTGTGTAAATTTGGTAATTTTCTTGTTCACATCTTTTTCATTTTGATAAGGTATTTCACAACCCAAATAATTGAAATTTTGTACTTGTTCGAGGCATTGGTTATTGTGTATTATCTTACTTCTGACTGGGTCTTGTCCTAAAAATGCCATTACTTTTGATTTTTGTGCTGAAATTTCCATCCCAAAATCTTTTAATATTCTATTTAATGTATATAATCCTCTTTGTAAATTATCTTGTAAGGTATTTAATGTTAGAGCACTGGTTATTTATTATTATTATTATTATTATTATTATTATTATTATTATTATTATTATTATTATTATTATTACTATTCATTTCAGATTTCATATAGGCCTACCGGTATCTAATAATAAGAAATAAAAGTTTATATGATTAGATGTAGGCTATTAAAACTTAGTCATAGTTACGCATGCTGTGTTTTGTGGCATGTGACTTTTGTGAATAGTAAACTTTTGGTTGTGATCAATACGGCGTATTTTAATTACCACAGTTTTGAAACAATTTTGTTATTTAAAGTAATCCAATGAACATAATATTTTTGCTAATTTCAGTGGAAGAGTTACTTTACGAGGGCTTGTAGCGGTTGAAAAATTACATTAGGATGACTGTGAAATGTAATATGGCAAGTATTTTTTTAAACTAATTGTGAGCTCTTTCTTTTTTTAACTGACATTCTGCGGATATAAATTAAAATTTATTTCTGTTGTCTGCCTCTCTCTCTCTGTATATGGACTGGTCATTCCAACGGGGAAGCCATAGGCCTGTGAGATAATTAAACCGGGGAAATAAAGCTCAAAAAAGTTTCTTTTTTTCTATTAAATTATCACTGTTAATTTGCGAGGCTTCTTCATGTATGCCACTCGCCAAGTTGATATATTAATTTGTATTGGAGGCAGATTTTTTAGAACGCGCTGCGAGAGAATTCACCGCTTTAGCAATGAATGGGAACGTACACAAAATAAACCGCTCACAACTCTGCGGAATTGAATTGCCAGGGGCAGTGTTACATGCTTTAAAGAGAGGAAACAATGGTGACTTGTTTTTAAAAAGATTTCCTATGGATTATTTCCAGTTGTTACTGACCTCGATGTACGTAATAGCTACGAAACAGTTTTAATGTAATGTGGAAGGCAAAGTCGTAGTTTTAAATTCTACAAAATTTATTAATGCTTTTCCTTTGTCAATGTGATGTTTATAGAGACCCAGGTTTATGCCTGCACCAAGCTATACAACTCCCAGCATATATTCTTTTAGTATCAAATAGAGCAGCGTTTCTCAAACTTTTTTGAAGTGGGGACCACTTTTTTAAGCCAGAACAGTTCAGCGGACCACCTTACTCTTGTTCCCTTCGAAAGCAAATTTATCATTTTTGTAGCATATTTTAATATCAGTTTACTTATATTTTTAAATAGAATTAATTAATTATAATACTTTTCTAATTATATTTTTTGTAGCCAATCACAAGTAACTCATAACAGATCCTGTGCATTGTTGATTCATCGCTAGCCTGGTCGCAGTTAGTTGTTTGAAATCCTTCTTAATGTGGTACACGCTAGTAGTTGTCCATGTCTCTGTTAAATAGTGCCCATTATAAATAATGGAAAACTGGCTTCGATCCGGATCTTTGAAAAGAAAGGAACATACGGATACGCTTCATTTAGGCAGTGCTAATAGTTCAGAAGCTGTGTGTGAAGAAATATATTAATTATAGTGCCATTAAAGAAATATCTAGTCCTAGTGGCAGCTATTCAAAGAAAAAATACTTTCGTAAATATGGCAAGAGTTATTTGGAACTTGGATTTACTTGGTGTGGCAGTGAGAGTGCACCAAAACCTCGGTGCGTTTGTTTGTTACGAATTGCTTTCAAACGAGTGTATGAAACCCGCGAAATTGAAAGGGCAAGTGTAAAAAGTAAACCTGTCGGATTTTAAAATAGGCGGAGTCTAAAATTTCTTGTATCGTCATCTTGAAAAAAAAAAATTAAAAATTAATGCAGAAACATGCCCGATTTTCAACAAGTAAAGATGTAATTTGGCACGTTCTATTATTGGTGTACGACATACAGTACGTGCCCATTTCAATGTGCAGACTGGGTGTCGGCAAAACTATTAAGAAAGTCATCAATACATGAAAAGGTTCGGTACTTTGGTCCTCTGTTATGAATTCGGCTGGTCCCTGGCTGGGTTACAGGCTCGGCGCCAGATATACAGGGAAAAGATGGCGAAAAACACCACGTATATAGTGCTTTAAATCCCTCCTTTGTTACTGAGAGTAGAGTGGGAAGTGGGCGGACGGGTAGAGTAAGAAATTTCGTAAAATAGCCTATTAGTATTGAGAGAAAAAGTGAAAGGCGATTGCCATCTGCCATTTCCAAACTCTGAGATTTCCAGCTATAGTGTCATACGCAATTCTTCTGAAATTTATTTTCTCTTCTGTGTTTTTTGAAGGCCCACAAGGGCAGAACTCGAGGACCAGAGGTGGTCCGCTTACCATAGTTTGAGAAACGCTGAAATAGAGGAAAAAGATCTGGATATTATCCATTGGTAAGGGCGATTTGAGGAATACAACTAATTTCACTTTACTTAACTTATATTGGAGAGATCATTATGACACGAGCTTTTTGACATTTGCTCGACCATTTTATTATAACACTCACCTAGGCGAATTGTCATCGACACCAGTCGACTGTGCTAAGGATCGATGTATATCTAGAGTACTGTACATTCAAGCAACTTCACAGGTCTTTGGACCAGCCTCCTTCGCACCGACCAGTGAACGAAGAATACAGTGAATGAAGACTTGGTTGCATGGAAGTGTCTCATATTGGAGAAAGGGGAGAACCCCGAGAAAATCCCAACTGTTATCTCATCCGCACAAATGTTTAAGAAGTCCTAGCCTGACCAGAACGAGAAGCCGGGCCACAACAACAATAATAATAATAATAATAATAATAATAATAATAATAATAATAATAATAATAATAATAATAATAATAACAATAATATAGTCGTCCATGGTGCTCACGAACCCGAGGTTCGCCATTCCAAACCCGGACGAGGATTAAAAAGTAAAGGGCGATAAAATGCTTAACTTGGTTTCTTTCTGTTGGAAAAGTGGAAATGGGAGACCCGTGTTTGAGATTTACTGCAGGTTAAAGAACGCTGTCCTAGATGAAGGGCTCCAGACAAAATTTGTCGGCCATTTATCGCACACATTGAATTTCGTTGCTGCATAACCTATACAGTTGAAAGCGTCGTTAAATAAAATACTACTACTGTTATTACTACTAATAGACTAATTACAATATTGAGGTTTTAGTAATAGCAGCTATTGTATTTTATTAGAAGTAGTTGTCTATTGTAAATTTAGTGGTAATGATTGTAGTAGCTGTTGTAATTTTAGTAATAGTAGTAGTGCCAGTAATAGCTGTTGTAGTTTTAATAATAGTAGAAGCTATTGTTGTAGTTTTAGTAGACTAATAGTAAACTAGTAGCTATTGTTATAGTTTTAGTAATAGTAGTAGCTATTGTTACAGTTTTATTAATAGGTTAATAGTATCTATTGGTGTGGATTTAGTAATAGTAGTTGCTATTGTTGTAGTTTTAGTAATAATTATAGCTATTTTTATAGTCTTAGTAATGGTAGTAGCCATTGTTGTAGTTTTAGTAATAGTAGTACCTATTGTTGTAGTTTTAATAATGATAGTGGCTATTGTTGTAGTTTTAGTAGCCTAATAGTAGTAGCTATTGTTGTAGTTTTAGTAATAGTAGTAGCTATTGTTATAATTTTAGTAATGGTAGTAGTTATTGTTGTGGTTTTAATAATAATAGCACCTAATGTTGTAGTTTCAGTATTGGTAGTAACTATTGTTGTAGTTTCAGTAATAGAAGTAGGATTTGTTGTAGTTTCAGTATTGGTAGTAACTATTGTTGTAGTTTCAGTAATAGAAGTAGGATTTGTTCTTGTTTTAGTAATAGTAATAATTATTGTTGTAGTTTTAGTAACAGTAGTAGCTGTTGTAGTCTCAGTAATAGTAGTAGTTGTAATTTTAGTAGTAGTAGTAGTAGTAGTAGTAGCTATTGTTGTAGTTTTAGTAACAGCAGTTAGCTATTGTAATTTTAGAAGTAGTTGGATTAGTAGCTATTGTAGTTTTAGTAATAGTAATAATTATTGTTGTAGTTTTAGTAACAGTAGTAGCTGTTGTAGTTTCAGTAATAGTAGTAGTTGTAATTTTAGTAGTAGTAGTAGTAGTAGTAGTAGTAGTAGTAGTAGTAGTAGTAGTAGTAGCTATTGTTGTAGTTTTAGTAACAGCAGTTAGCTATTGTAATTTTAGAAGTAGTTGGATTAGTAGCTATTGTAGAGTTAGTAATGTAATGTAATAGTAATTAGTGTTAGTAATAGTAGCAGATATTGTAGTTGTAGTAATACTGATTGTAGTAGCTATTTTAAGTTTAGTAGTAGTAGTAGTAGTAGTAGTAGTAGTAGTAGTAGTAGTAGTAGTAGTAGTAGTAGTAGTAGCTATTGTTGCAGTTTTCGTAATAATAGTAGCTGTTGTAAATTTAGTAGCAGTGATAGCAGAAGCTCTTGTAGTTTTATTGGTAAAGTACTCATGTTGTAGTTTTAATATTAGTAGTAGTATTAGCAGCTATTGTAGATTTAGTAATAGTGATAGTTGTAGTAGTCGTAGTTTTAGTAGACACCTATTACTATTTGCAGTTTGAGTAATACGAGTAGTTGTAGTTTTATCAGTAGTTATTTTAGTATCAGTAGTTGCATTTGTAATTTTAGCAGTAGTTGTGGTTTTAGTGGTAGTAGTTGTAGTTTCGGTAGTAGCTGTAGCAGTAGTTACTGTTTCAATAGTAGTTGCAATTTTAATTGTATTAGTCTCTGTTGAGTTGTGATTTTAGAAGTAGTAATTATTGTAGTTTGGTATAGTAGTTCCTAATAGTTGTAGATTTAGTGTTAGTATTTATTATAATTTTAGTTACGTTTGCAGTTGTGGTTTTATTCTTAGTTTTAGTAGTGGTGGTAGTTGTAGTTTTAGTAGTAGACTTAATGTAGCAGTTATAATAGTAGTTTGTTAGTAGTAGTAGTAGTAGTAGTAGTAGTAGTAGTGGTGGTAGTATATTCAGAAGGAGCAGAGATAAGTATTTTAATCTATAAAGTAAGAAAGCACCTTTCTCTCTTCTCTTAAATAGTATTAATGCTGTATTTTAATCTTTCTAGAAGTAAATAATCTTCGGAAAAATGTGAGTAAAGTTTTTCTATGACATTTCTACTTTTAAAGTCGCTTTTCTATACATTTAAAATTATAGTAATTACTAGGGCTAGGATTTTGATGAAATTGCATCTTTTTTCTATTAAGCCAGAAACATAGCTACTCTAGCATTTATATGTTATGTGATAAACTGAGTGTTTTAAGACATATTTGTTAGAGCATTTTTTTGCATTTTTTGCCTGTTTCAACTCATAAGAGCATCTTTTGTTTTATTCGGTCATTTTTTAGGCATTTTCATTTAATTGTGGCCATAAATCCCCAATATTAATGTAAAATAATGCTTATTTCCTTTGATATCTTCTTTACTTATTTTGTCCATTAATACCCATTATTTTGTATTATATTTTAATCGTTTTTCTACACAAATATTGCCATTTTAACGTAGTACACCCCATGCAATGGATCAGTCCAACCACCCCTTCAATATAGACTCCTCTATACCTGCTAATTCTGGATAAGAGTGGCCTTGTGATAGACTACATGGAAACTGAAAGTAAAGAATCCATGGCGCTACAGCCCATGAATGGCCAAGACCGACCAGCTGACTGCTGACCTCGCGTGCACAAGCCGAAGCAGAGGTGAACGATCATGCATGGAAACTACATCAGATAAAATAATTAATTACAGTGTACTACTTACAAAAAATTACGTAAAATTTAATTTAATTACTAGTCTAAATATTAAGTGGTACAAAACCTCTTTTCCTACTAAGCCAGTTATGTAAGATCAATTTTAGGGCATTTTTAAGGGAATTTTTGAAAGATTTTTAGGTCATAAATGCATTGTTTTTAGGACATTTTTTCATAATTTATAGGTCATCAAAATCCTAGCCCTAGTAATTACAGAAACTTCTGCTTCATGCACAGTCATTTGGTACACTATAATTCAAAGGGAAAATAAAAAAGTTGACCCCTGTAAACTTCAGGAAGCTACAGTACATGTATATATCTCTGTACTTCAATGATCGTGGCAGTAGAATGGTCACCACCACGTTACTACCGCCTTTCTATTCCCGAGAAAAAATCCAGTAATCAATTGAACAGAATACTGAGTGAATCCCTGGAATGTTCCGCAACTTTGACGACGAGAAATACTCCGCCATCACCCGGGATCGAACCCAGGAGCTTTCAGTATGTAACTAGTTACTCTACCCACTGAGTCGCCGAGAAGAAAATAACAATTCCAGAAAACAACACGTGTAAAATTGCCAAAGGGTATGTTTCTAGGAATACTCTAAACGGATTATTGCGAAAAGAATTTTTTCTTTGTTCAAGTGTCCATGTTAGTAATGTTAGCTTAATGCATATAACCAGAAATACAGGTCATCATCAGAGAATGATGTGCGCTTTCAATATGCGGCATAGTGTTTACTCTTGAAATTGAAACATGCAACACAATATGAGGGCGCAGTACTTGTACTGCTGTTGCAAACAGCTCCCCTCCAACATTTTGTCTCCCTCACCACTCACCAACCCCGCCATACATCCCCACAATCTTTTGTTAAGATCCTATTGTACAATGAGTCACATGAAATCATCGTCAAAATTAATATAATAGAAGTTGGGTCTGCAGAGTACATATAGAAACAGTTCATAACCGAAACATAATGGAGAGGAGAAGAAATGGATGACGGTGATAATAAAATATAAAGATGATGTAGGAAAGCTACCATAAAATACATACAGACAACTTTTGTGTTTACGCTTGTAGATACTGTACATTCACGGAACTGTAAATTTCCTGTTGTATTTTTAAAATAGATTGAAGCAACAAAAAAAGAAGTATTGGAATTCTCGTAGCAGTAACATCTGTCTGGGAGAAGAGGTAAAAGGCATTGCCCGTGGAGGAGATCAGCTGCTGTACAGTGTGGCTAGTAATGTAACAGTAATACATAACATAATGTAACGAAGGTCCATTATCAAGTAATTCCATTGTATACTTGTACAGATATATGGTAAGCCTATATAGTCAATAAAGGAATAAAGGAAAAATAATCATTAACAATACAACATAAATTGCATTAATATATTTTACTCTCAATTATATTCGCAATCCTTATATATAAGAATCATTTTCTTAAAAATCTAAATATTATAAAAACACTCAATACAGAGCATAGGTCTACACGTTTCATGCAATTGTAGCGATCATATGAATTTTCTGTCACTTTTTTTTTAAATTTCTATAAACTACATTATATATTAGGTAATATGATTTTTGTGCGTTTCTATAGTTGACCAAAATTTTGTATAATCTTATTACATCTATATATATATATATATATATATATATATATATATAACTTGAACTGGTAATGGAAATTACTGGAAAACGGCTGGACGGATTTTAATAAATGACCCCTCATTTTGAAGCTTGGGACTCAAAGTTTTTCGGAAAAATAGTAGTTTTCAGTGAAATGTCAATTTTTAAACATAATTTTCCTATTTTCCAAAATCCATCTGTCGTCAGTTTTGAGAACTAGCTAATAGCATTCACGGCCGACTTGATATACCCTTCGCTTTTTTGTAAAGGAGAAGCAAAGCAAGCATCAAGTCGGCCGTGTTGCATTTCAGAATAAAACAAAACACATACTACAGCAAACAATATTACACGAAGGCCATCTGCAAGAATGCTGACATATTTAGAGCTCAAATTAAATTGGTTATTAAAAACTTCAAGACTTACTAAAAATAATTTACAGGTTCGATTCTATGGTGTGTAATTTTCTGGGTACAGCTGTGTATTGGATATTAAAAACTACAAAACTTGAGGTGGTTTGATGACATAATTACCATTAGAAATGAAATATTATTGTAGTTAATGCCATGGTGTGACTATTTTTCATTAATTATACATATTAATGCTATATTGATGATATGAAAGTGAAACGTTTTGGGGTTATATAAGTAGATGTAGAGAATAACTTACATTAGATTCATTTCTATATTTTACTGAGTGGCGGCTATATAGTATATATATATATATATATATATATATATATATATATATATATATAGTATATGTTACTGAAAGCTATAAAACGTACGTAAGATAATAATATTATTAAAATCAAATATTTTTATAATTATTAATCAAGTGGGGTTGGGTCTTTTTCATATATTTAATGGTGGTGTGGTGTAGATATTTATATGCGTGGTTCTCTTCAGTATTGGCTCTAGAGAGAGTATCTTTCATTGTTATGGAAGCAAATAACTTTCCGAATGTTTTGTATTCTTCGTTGAAAATAAATCTGAAAAATGTTTATTTGAACGTCTAATGAACTTAGTTTGCAGCATTTGCTGAACAAGCCACTAGTAGCTTATAAACAGGTTTAGGATCCGGAACACTTTAGCAACCAATGTACGCACAACTTGACTGCAGAGTTCCTTTAACATAGGCCTAGTAGACAGACTGTAAATGTAAACAACGATGTCAGTGTTTTTCGTTATATTCTACTGTTAACAGTACAATCTAGTGACTGTGGAAAATGAAGTAGAATACATACCTTACAAGTTTTCATGTCCCTCGGCGCGACTTGAAAGCGTGCATTTATCACAACAATTGTTACAAATCACGCCACTCTTGTAAATTCTTTAAGTCTATACATTAGTATGCAATTAACTGTAAAGAATTAAGTTCATAAAATCGTATGATTTGTAACAATTTTTGTGATAAGTGCGTAAAATAGTGTAATTTTTAGTTAAAAATTGAAAAACAAAATCTGTAAAAAGCAACTGACAACACATTTTTAACTTCAGAACAGCAGTCAATTAAGGAAATGACACTTCTGAATAGTTAATTCCTTATTTGTAATATTTTTTTATCCGCAAAACTAAAGGAAAATGGTATTTTACTAACAACTTCAAATTAATGTAATTTTGAAAATATTGTGTTTAGGACAACTGTTTATATGACATTTTTTGCTCCGAATGTCTTCGGAAATAAGCTCCGTAAGCGATGGTAAATCCTTGTGAATCACCCTATATATAGGATTTAAAATCTTCTCAACGACTTCTAGGACCATATTCATAGACATTCTTAGCGTGGGCTTCCGGTGGATGATCAGCGAACTAACGTTTTTCGTATTAATAAACCAGTGTTAGCGATATGATATGATATGAATCCTATAACAAGTAATCACTCTACAGCCGGGGCTAGTTTAGCACGCTCGTAGCGCGGGCTAGCGAAATGTCTATGAATAGCACCCCTAGTGATTTAAAACATTTTGGGTGCTATTCATAGACATTTCGCTAGCCCGGGCTACGAGCGTGCTAAACAGGATTCATATCATATCATATCGCTGACACTGGTTTGTGAATACGAGAAACGTTAGTTCGCTGATCATCCATCGAAAGCCCGCGCTAAGAATGTCTATGAATACGGCCCTTTGGCTCTTGCTGACTAAATTCACAATGCTTTAGAATAGGCCAAAAATATTAGTGCTATCTTAAAGAAATATTTGACACATATGAGCGAATTTGATGTGAATTTCTGGGGACCTTAACGTGTATATTCGTATTTAAATCGATACCCAACTTGGAAAAAGCTGAATATTCTGTTTCCAGTAATGAAAACATATTTAAAAATCGTGCCTGGCTCTACCTCCATGCCCCCAAGTGCCTTCATGGCATGTTACGGGGATACCTTTACCTTTGCGTAATATATAATTAAAAGTCCACACCTGTGGAGTAACGGTCAGCGCGTCTGGCCGCGAAACCAGGTGGACCCGGGTTCGAATCCCGGTCGGGGCAAGTTACCTGGTTGAGGTTTTTTCCCTCAACCCAATACGAGCAAATGCTGGGTAACTTTCGGTGCTGGACCCCGGACTCATTTTTTTAGTAGGTTATTTTACGACGCGGTATCAACATCTTAGGTTATTTAGCGTCTGAATGAGATGGCGGTGAAATGAGTCCGGGGTCCAACACCGAAAATTACCCAGCACTTGCTCATATTGGGTAGAGGAAAAACCCCGAATAAAAATCTCAACCAGGTAACTTGTCCCGACCGGGAATCGAACCCGGGCCACCTGGTTTCGCGGCTAGACGCGCTAACCGTTACTCCACAGGTGTGGACCCGGACTCATTTCACCGGCATTATCACCTTCATATCATTCAGACGCTAAATAACCTAGATGTTGATGCAGCGTCGTAAAATAACCCAATAAATAAATAATAAATAAATATAATTAAAACAAATCACTACAATTTTACGGTATGAATAAATATATATTTATAGAATAATATAGTTAGAAATTATCAAATTCATCTCAATATCTACAGAACTGATTCAATGCCTTCGAGATCTTACTGATTAATTTCGTAACATTTAGGTTAAGCGAATGTGAAAATATAAATGTAGTTAATGGCAATCTTGGACAACCTTGAACTGGACTTTGAGTGTATTTTTGATAGGTCGAACACCCAATTTTCTCTCGTCTCGGTGGGTACCGGGAACCCGCTCATAACTCAGTGCGCCGCGCAGTATATGTCGTTTTTGATGTAAAGGCTCGGGTCGGGCCGGATAAAACAACGGAGCAGCGCTAAGTGGGGGGAGGTTTCTCCAAATGAAATGGAATGAAATAAACTGCAGAGTAATGGAGGGGCGGACGGAGATACAAGTCGAAATAAGAAATCCAGATAATAACCCATCCGGAATGGAAAAGAAAGGAGGCTGCATTTCAGGTTGTGTGGGTGACAACCCATAATTACAAGCAGACGTCGACCGCTTCACAGCCTGTCAACCTTCCTCCGCCGTGCGGACACACGCTCGCAAAACACTGTGCACCTTTCTTCGTACTAGCACCAGGCCATGATGCTACTTGCCGCGTCTGTGGCTGCAGCGCCCTAGCTTTCCATCCAGGCTCAATTCCCGGTCAAGTCTGGGTGGAATTTTTGGTGGAAAAACTAGACGTTGCAGAGAGTTTTTGCTCGGGGTACTCCCGTTATCCTTTTTCATTCCACTAAAACTCTCCACGTCCCTCTCATTTCATTTATCATCTGTAATAGTAAAATAGGAGGGGATAAAAATTAGAAATTAATCCTTTGAACACGTCGAAAAATTCAAATATCTTGGAGTAACAATAACAAATATAAATGACGCTCTGGAGAAAGTTAAACGCAGAATAAAAGAATGGGTTATTTATGAAAGGGCCTAAGTCGCTAATTTTGTGAAAATGAGTTTGTAATGTAATAACTGCTCTTTGGGTGTAGATACATCGATTTAGATATGAAGAGGACTAAGTTTCACACTCTATAATGCTTCCCGGTCAAGTCTGGGTGGAATTTGTAGTGCAAAAACCAGACGTTTCAGAGGGTTTTTCTCGGGGTACTCCCGTTTTCCTTTTTCTTTCCACTAACGCTCTCCACTTCCATCTCATTTCATTTATCATCTGTAATAGTAAAAATGTCCCGCGCCGTGGCGTCGTGGTCTAAGGCATCCTGCCTAGGATTCGCGTTACGGAATGCGAGCTGGTTCGAATCCTCATGGGGAAAGAAATTTTCTAATGAAATTTCGGCCAGTGTATGGGACCGGTGCCCACCCAGCATCGTGATGCATTTGGGGAGCTACGATAGGTAGCGAAATCCGGTTACGCAAACCAGCTATAACGGCTGGGGGGCTCATCGTGCTAACCACACGATACCTCTATTCTGGTTGGATGATCGTCCACCTCTGCTTTGGCTGTGGCCGTGAGGCCAGCAGTCGGCTGGTCGGTCTTGACACTTCGTGGGCTGTAGCGCCACGGATTATTATTATTATAACAGTAAAAATAGAAGGGGGTAGAAATTAGAAATTTATCCTTTGAATACGTGGAAAAATTCAAATATCTTCGAGTAACAGTAACAGATATAAATGACACTCTGGAGAAAGTTAAACGCAGAATAAATGAATGGGTTATTTATGAAAGTCGCTAATTTTGTGAAGATGAGTTTGTAATGTAATAACTGCTCTTTGGTTGTAGATACATCGATTTAGGTATGAAGAGGACTAAGTTTCACACTCTATAATGCTTAGTAGAATTTATCATACAATTTTTATTTCAGCCTTAATTTGAAAATTTCGGCCAGTAAGCAATTTTTCTTAAATTGCTAACAATTTAGTATTCAAGACTTAGGTCCTTTCATAAATAACCTATTCAATTGTGGGAAATGCCTGTTATTTTTCGGTTGAGAAGCTTTTATCATCCAGTCTGCTCTCAAAAAAGCTGAAAGTTAGAATTTATAAAACAGTTATATTGCCGGTTGTTCTTTATGGTTGTGAAACTTGAACTCTCACTTCGAGAGAGGAACAGAGATTAAGGGTGTTTGAGAATTAGTTTCTTGGGAAAATATTTGGGGCTAAGAGGATAAAGTTACAGGAGAATGGAGAAAGTTACACAACGCAGAACTGCACGCATTGTATTCTTCACCTGACGTAATTAGGAACATTAAATCCCGACAGGAAGAAAGAGAGAAAGAAAAGAAGAAAGGAAGGAAGGAAGAAAGGAAAAAAAGAGAGATAGGAAGAAAGAAACAGTAAAAATTGAAGGAAGAGAGAAAATGGAAGGAGGAAAGAAAGAAAGAAAGAAAGAAAGAAAGAAGAGAAAAGAAAGAGAGAAATAAATAAAGAAATAAAGTAAGAAGGAAAGAAGAGATAAAGAAGAAAGAAAGGAAGAAATGAAAATAAAGGAAGGTAGAAAGGAAGAAAAAATAAATATTGACATTAAATCCAATATGTAGATAATACCACTTGTCGAGTGCGGTACATCGGCATTGAAAAGTATAACAAGTACTTATTTGGAACTTTGTAGGCAGTTTATCGCAGCAAAGATTTCTGTAGTCAGCGACTGTAGTTAGCATTTCCACCAAGTTGTACAAGCTGTCAAGTTAAACCACAGTGAGTTTTTACGAATCCCCGGCATTATATTACAGTATACTCGTCTTTTTTATTAGCCAGTACCAAAGTTTTATTATTTGCTTTTATTACACGGGCCACACTTGGAATATTTCTGTTTCTCTTTGCTTCAAAGTTTCATTCTGTCTGCCTCTTTCTCTACCTTAACTATTAACCAATTTTCATCTTTATATACAGTCATATAAAAGATGTAAAAAAATCCAAGCCCATTGCTTTAAAAAGAAAAAAAAAAAAAGGAAAGATTTACAGTCACAAGTCTGTTTCACACACACTGATACAAGCTAACGAATAGTGTAAAGTACATAAAATATCTCAATTAACGAGAAATGTTGCAGTACTGAAATCCGTATCGACTTTGTAACCGACGGGAAGGCTTAGCAACACGAATTTATAAGCAGGGAGTCTGTTATTTGCACTCGGATTGGTTTGCAATAGTAAGAACAAGATTTTGCCGTCACTAAAAGAGTTTACAGCGAAATACAGTAAAAAGTAAAGCCAAAGAAGGACTGCAGAAGCCATAACTGTTATAGTCGCGACGCTGTTATTCCCGGCGTGACTCCTCCTCTTTGCTTACGTCTTAGGAAGTGAAGGCTCTATAAAGTCTAGGTAGGTAGTATCGTTCGCCATTTTTGTTCTTTCGTTACCGAGCTACCACACGAGGAATCTATTTGCCACACCGTTAAACATTATCATGTCGTAGCTCCTATCATAATAAATCAAACGAACTGTAATTCAGCAAATAATTGAGCGGCAAATAACGTCTTCGTCTGCTTTCTGCGAACGCCAACGAAAGAGCCAAAATGGCGGGCGATTATATTAAATATTTATCGAGCCTTAAGACATGAATAACGTCTTCCTCAGCGAATCACAAGAAGCACACGTTTAAATGTAGTGACCTGCAACGCGATTGGCTGCCGGAAATTAGAGCGACGGGACTATAGTAATTATATCTATTCATATATTATAACAAGATTTATATTTGAGCGGTTGAGTAAACTTTAATTTGATCTAATTATTCTTTAACTTCAGCTTCACATGAAAGATCTAATTAATGTAGCCTATTGCCAGGAATTTATAGACCTATTTGTAGGATTGTGTAAATTTTCCTCTTTCAGAAGTAAATACCGGTACAGTACAACTTCCGATTTTCGATTCCGACTTCTACTCTATAGCCAAGTCCGATTGTAACTTATATTTAACTCCGACAGTATCTTCAAGTCCGAATCTATTTTTAACTCAGAATTTATTTCTAACTTCGACTCTATATTCAACTTCGAAACTAGCCTGTATTCAACTCCGGTTCTATATTCAATTCCGACTATATTCAGCTCCGACTCTATATCCAATTCCGACTCCATATTTAACTCTATAGGCCTATCCAATTCCGACTGTAACCTATATTCAACTCCGATTCTATATTCAAGTCCAACTCTATACATTCAATTCCGACTTTATACATTCACTTCCGACTCTGTATTCAACTCAGACTATATATTGAACTCTGAGTATATTCAACTCCGACTATATTCATCTCCAACTCTGTATCCAACTCCGACTATATTCAACTCCGACTCTATATCCAACTCTGACTCTTATTCAGTAGTACGCTTTATCATCAACTTAGGTTATTTAGCGTCTGAATGAGATGAAGGTGGTAATGCCGGTGAAATGTGTCCGGGGTTCAGCACCTATATTTACCCAGAATTTGCTCATATTGGGTTGAGAGAAAACTCCGGAAAAAACCTCAACCGGGTAACTTGCCCCGACCGGGAATCGAACCAGTGCCACCTGGTTTTACGGCCAGACGCCCTAACCGTTACTCCACAGGTGTGGACCTCTATATTCAACTCCGACTATAGTCAACTCCGATTTTATATTCAACTCCGACTCTATATCCAACTCCAACTCTATATTCAACTCCGACTCTATATCCAACTCCAACTCTATATTCAACTCCGACTCTATATCCAACTCCGATTCTATATCCAACTTCGTCTCTATATTCAACTCCGACTATATAATATTCAACTCCGACTCTATAACCAACTCCGACTTTATATTCAACTCTGACTGGGCCTATATTCATCTCCGACTCTATCCAACTCCGACTCTATGGGCCTATCTAATTCCGACTCTATATTCAACTCCGACTACTTATATTCATCTCCGACTCTATATCCAACTCCGACTCTATATCCAATTCCGACTCTATATTCAACTCTGACTCTATATTCAACTCCGACTCTATATTCAACTCCGAATTAACAGTATAAACTATTCCGATTTTATATTCAACTCCGACTCTATATCCAACTCCAACTCTATATTCAGCTCTGACTCTATATTCAACTCCGACTATATAATATTCAACTCCGACTCTATATCCAACTCCGACTTTATATTCAACTCCGACTGGGCCTATATTCATCTCCGACTCTATCCAACTCCGACTCTATATTCAACTTCGACTATATTCATCTCCGACTCTATATCCAACTCCGACTCCATACCTAATTCCGACTCTATACCCAACTCCGACTCTATATCCAACTCCGACTCTATATTCAACTCCGACTTTACAGTATAAAGTATTCCGATTTTATATTCAACTCCGACTCTATATCCAACTCCGACTCTATATTCAACTCCGACTTTACAGTATAAAGTATTCCGATTTTATATTCAACTTGGACTCTATAACCAACTCCGACTCTCTATTCAACTCCGACTCTATACCCAACTCCGACTCTATATCCAACTCCGACTCTATATTCAACTCCGACTTCACAATATCAACTACTCCAATTTAATATCCAACTCCGACTTTGATTCCGAGTCTGGTTGGAATTCCGATTCCTACTTTAAATCAACTATGATTCAGACTTTTGTTCAAATGAGAGAGAGGCATAGAAATTTTGACGTCACTCCTTTCATAGGGACAGACAAGCCAACATTGCTAAGGAATGATTCTCATTTTACATTTTCCTCCAGAAACATTGAAGAGAAAGGGTGCTAAACCACACTCAAATTATACAGGAAAGTAAGTCTTAAATCTTAAGATTATACCAATTAAATAAGTCTGACCTTCAAATTGAATATTATAGATATATTAATTTGTCCTACAGAATTTATCTGTAATATTGACACTTAATATTTAGGAGAAAAATTCGCTCCGGCGCCGGGGTTCGAACCCGGGTCCTTGGTTCTACGTACCAAGCCTAACCTAAATATTAAGTGTCCATATTACAGATAAATTCTGTAGGACAAATTAATATATCTACAATATTCTCTCAGCTAGCAGTGCATAATAACTGCGGATTCCCGGCCAACAAGTCACTCAGCTGAGTGCGCTCCTAGTATAATGGCAGTTGACATTGGATACACGTCAACATACATATGCCTAACTTGGAGTCAGGCCACAAAGGGAAACATCGTAGCAGGAAAGTTCGATCCGGTGCTGTGGATTGAATTCGGCGTAGCTCAGTGGTCAGAGCGCTTGGCACGTGGAACCAAGGACCCGGGTTCGATCCCCGGCGCAGAAGCGAATTTTTCTCCTAAATATTAAAAAAAAAAAAACTTCAAATTGAATGTCAAGATTCCATGATCTATTGGATATAAAAAAGTCTATAATAAATTTTGATTTACAGAAGGCCACATTTCAACTAAGTAATATTCTTAAAAATTATAATCTTAATATATCTACAAAGAAAACTAAAGTTTTAGCTTTTAAAGGACCAGATACCTTACGAGCAAAAATTATTTTGGATGGGAAACCTATTGAGCAAGTAAATAAATTTATCTAGGATGTAATATCTCATATTTTAAGAAGGAAGATCTTTTTAATAAACTCAGTAAATTTAATTTTATATGTGGTACAATAAAGAGATCCCTGAAATACACTAGAAGAGAAACCAAACTAAAATTCTGTAAGGTTGTGGCTGTGCCTATATTGCTGTATGGTAGTGAATTTTGGACTTTAACCAAGAAAGAAGAAAAAACTATAGAAGCAGCTGAAATGAGGTTTTTACGTAGTGTAGCTGGTTGCACACTTTTGGATAAAAGAAAAAGTGAAGATATCAGGAATGAATTAAATATTTTTAAACTGATGGATAAAATAGAGCGATATAGGAACAATTGGAAGGAGCATGTTCAGAGTATGAAACCAGGCCGAATACCAAAAATCATTTTAGATTATAATCCAGAGGGTAGAAGAAGTGTTGGTAGGCCAAAGAAGAGATGGATACAACTTTTTAATTGAAATCTATGAGACCGGAACGAGCCTAAATGGCTTAAGCCGTGAAATGTTGATGATGATGATGATGATGATGATGATGATGATGATAATTTTTTTTCCAAAGAATTACTGTGTTAATGGTAAAACATTCATATAGAATTTAGTGTTCAGATGTGGCTTAGCACTATTTTGCCCCAAGCCTTTCATTATATTAGTTCTGGTATTATTAGTACAATTAAATGCGCATGCCTACGTTACAGCCAAAGTGGAAATACTTAAAATACAGAAATGCTCAAATAGACGTTTTATTATTATTATTATTATTATTATTATTATTATTATTATTATTATTATTATTATTATTATTATTATTATTATTTCCATTTGTGTCTGTATCTTTGCGGTCGCGAGGTTGGAAACTCGTTTGTGATAAGTAGTACATAACGGAGAGTGAAGGTCTCGTGTGAGATCATAGGATATTAGCAAAACCTCATAAGTCGTTTCCAACATTTCTGACGTGGAACTGTTGTAATCAAGGGAACCTTTTAACCTTTTCCATCAAGCGCATGTGAGTGTGTCCGTGTTCCCTTGCAAGTGGCAGGGACACACAGACATACGGTTCTCTGTCAACGTCTGGCATGCACAATTAGCACTGATCGCTCTTCTAAATGAATAATTTATAACTTATTAAAAAGCAAACCCGGAGGAAAATAAAACAAGAAAGCAATCAAAGAAGTTTTGCGGTTGGAAGAAATAACATTTTTTCCCCCCCTCGTTCCATTACCATAAATACGCTTTGATGGTCGTGGATATAATTCATATTTAGTAAGTTGCTGTTTTGAAGAACACACTTCGTTAAAAAGATGTTTTATGATGATTTAATTGAAGCCACGCTATTTAATTGGTACACTCAGTATAAAGCCATGTGGCCTTATAAAAACCATTATACATATTTCGTATTCAAGATTATTTATAGATTTTTTGCGTACAGATATTACTGCAATTAAAATCAATATTGGTCTACTGAACACCTGACATAATTAGGAACATTAAATCCAGACGTTTGAGATGGGCAGGGCATGTAGCACGTATGGGCGAATCCAGGAATGTATATAGAGTGGTAGTTGGGAGACCGGAGGGAAAAATACCTTTGGGGGGCCGAGACGTAGATGGGAGGATAATATTAAAATGGATTTGAGGGAGGTGGGCTATGATGATAGGGACTGGATTAATCTTGCATAGGATAGGGACCGATGGCGGGCTTATGTGAGGGCGGCAATGAACCTTCGGGTTCCTTAAAAGCCATTTGTAAGTAAGTAAGTAAGTATTGGTCTACTGAAACTGTGACCTATGAAGAGAGCAGAATATCTTCTTTCCAAATTTAATTTGTTCGGTTTATTTATGTTTACCTATTAAAGTGATTATTTATTGTAATTGAAAATTATTTTCTTCTTTCATTCTTTGTAATCTATTTCAATTCCATGTAAGTTGAATGACTGAAGAATAAAACAAATACTTGTCTTGATTAAGGGTGTGATGTGTGAAATTTCTTTTTTATACAATTTTCAAGGTAGAAACTTCATGTTTCATACGCTTCATTGTTTTTCCATAAGTATTCTTGCATATGAGTTTCATTATGATCAGATGAATGGTTTCTGAATTATCAGTATTCAAATTTTCAACAAAAAATATGCATATTTTCAAAATATATTTCCTCATACTCTTTCTTTGCGACATCTGTGATGGGGTTAGAGGAGAACTAAGTATCTCAATATGATCCCAAGTCCAGGACTTGCTAGGTTCAAGAAAGTGGAACAAATGTTCCCAGTTCGGGTCATTTTGCGGTCATTGAAAAAATTGAACGAAATGTTTAGTCCATGGAAATGTATCAAGGAAGGATTAAGTTAGTTGAAAATAAATTCCTTACTTATACTGTAAATGGTAATGAAGTAATCGGTTTTCAGAATGAATTAAAAATATTTTTAAGGGCTGTGTCACCAAAAATAAGAAAAAGTTGAGTCTAATGGGGCATATATGTACTTAACTTAATTACTGCTATTGTTAGGAATATAAATAATGAGAAATAATTGTGTTATACTTACTTACTTACTTACAAATGGCTTTTAAGGAACCCGAAGGTTCATTGCCGCCCTCACATAAGCCCGCCATCGGTCCCTATCCTGTGCAAGATTAATCCAGTCTCTATCATCACACCCCACCTCCCTCAAATCCATTTTACTATTATCCTCCCACCTACGTTGTGTTATAATTCAATTTATTTAAATTTAATTTTGTATTGAATTTAACTTTTTCTATGTTGTAATTTCATGCTTGATCAATACTAAAACAATATACCATGACTTTAATGCGTTTTTCCAAATACACGTTTGTTTTCTGAGCAGTTAAAGAGGATTATTTTAGTATTACGGAATTAGGAAACCACTAACACGGAATTTGGATCCCTGTCACGGATTTAGGAGCCACTGTATAACAATGAAGAATCATATATTAAATATAAAATTTGTGAAACTGTTGACACTGAATGTTGTAAAAACTGTATCTAAAGTTCCAAATAACGTCATTTAGGTGTTATTTGAACATTTTTATTACAATTTTGTTATAAATATAGACTTTATTAAATATGCCACGGAATTAGGCAACTTCATCCTACTTGATAAATTAACTTCGTTTAAAAAAATACAGATTTATACACTTTTTTTCCTCTCTTGAAAATTTTACTTCTCTGGACTTGGGGAGTTTTTGAACTCATGATTTCAATTTCTTATTGTGCTGTTATACCGCTATTGTCTAAGAGTCGTTGAAGAAGCATCGGCAAATTGTCCAGAATTTTCTCCGATCCTGCACTAAATGAACACAGGATTTACATAGTGTGGTATCAACAGGACTTCGATTAAGAAAGCAAGACAACACAAAGCATTTACAATGACAACCTACAAACGTCTTTGACCTTAGGTGGATTCGAGGCAACGACTTTGGCTTACACGTAGCGTTAAATCAGCGCCTTAATCGCTGTGTACACACGACCGAAACTTCCTGTTTTATAGTTTAAAACCTAGAGCAACATGTTGGCATTTGTTTTGTTGCGATGTTGCATTGTAGTGAAGGCTGAATGTGGTTTACTGGTAATTTCTCATACGAGTCTTTAACCTTTCTTCTCGTTAGTATTTCAGCGGGATCATAACAATCCCCTTTGTAGTATAAAAAGTACGTAATATTTCCATTCCTTGTTAATTAACTGTATAACATATTTAATATGTTTTTATTTTCGGTAACAATAAAATTCCAGAAGATGTATGGGTTATATTTCAACTCTTGGGAACATAAAATAAGAATTTGTGGCTTACTCTAGAGTTTAAATAAAAAAAAATACAATAAACTGTGACTTTTGTTGCCAGAAGCGGAATTCTACAGTGGAACGGAAAAGAGAATAAGAAATGATAGCGGGGAATATAAATTAGAATTTAAAAAAGAAAAATACGAACCCTTACACATGCTTGTAAGAAAAAAAAGAGTTGGAGGAAGACTTCTAGGGTTTAAGTGAAGGGGTTGGAGGTGTCATTTTCCGTTGAAGGGCCTCGGTGGAATTGCTATGATTGTGTTCTCTCGCAAAATACAGGTTATTACAAGTCCAGGTGTCTTACGGGCAGGCTATCTTCGGTCTTATTTTCATGTCAAACCTACATCAAGAAAAATAAAAGGTTAGACAAATTACAGTAACTAGTAAATCGAAAACGTTTATAAGAATCATATGAATTAGGAAACGGTTCTGGAAATGGAAACATGGGGAAACGAGTACCAGTTTATAGAAATTTTCTGGCGTTTCATTTCCTTTCCCGCCCACTCTCGTACTGTTTTACAAAATGTAAATAATGCCCTTGAAACGTAATGCAATTAACAAGTTTTTACATAAAAATTCTCTTCGTCAATAGTCTATTTTCCCATAGTTTAAAACCAAACGTTCTGCCGGAGAGTTTTAGGTCGAGTTGCAAGGAACTATGGATCTGTTCTTAGCAGATCCTAAGTTATATGTGGTAAACAGAGGGAATGTGTGGGAAGTTTTTCCTGATTACTTCGATTTTGTATACGATTATAATTCATACACCTCAACTGTGGCGTCAATAGACTTTGTTGCTAAAGAAAGTTGATATACGAAGAAGAGTGTGCTAAAAACAAGACAATTGATGTTTTTCACAAAAAAAAAAACAAGGGGCTGCACATAATTGCAATAAACACGATAGAAGACCCTTAAGAAGATAAGGAACATCTGGCGAGATCATTTCTAAATGCATTTGAAACTGGCCGAAAGATTAAACCAATTTGGAGATTAAGAAGAAAAGTGGTTTTAACTCTTCCCGTCGTTGGTAACATTTCGCATCATTTTAAAGCTTGGTTTTATATCCGTCTTCAAATAAATAAGAAAGAGAGGTGAAAAGAAACTTATCCTAGTATTTCGGACTGTTATAAATGGATAAATACATTTCATTAATCAAAAACTGCCAGCGGGTTATAGAAGTTAGTATAGTTGGACGACCAAGAATCTAATGGGAATACTAAGACAATAATATCTGAATAAGTGAAAAAAAAAGATATATATATATATATATAATGCCTTTTTCTGGAATTTTCATCATGGAACCGAAAAATATGTGAACAACTATACTTTTAACATAATCTTTCTTTGAATTCCGCTTAGCCCTTGAAAGTACATAGTTGGACGAAAAGGAGGTTAAAAGTGAGAAAATTCCCGTGCACTGGACAATAATCATCTCCCCACCAGCTAAAAGATATTCTACACAGAGTTCTCCACTACCTGTGATTGAGGTAGTATTATCAAGAAGTACATCTAACTTGACGATATGTGTCAGAGAAAAAATTATTGTTTGTGTGCATCTGAAGTCTGATTGGTGTAATATGTAGCTAATCGGAGATATATGCAATGGAGGGGGAAAGGAACTGGCACCCTGCCCCATTATCTCCTTGCCTAGTTGGCTCATAAGTGGTTTCATTTTGGTATCACTTATGAGATTCAGACCTGCCTTCGGACAGTTGACTAAACAACAACAATTCAATAATATATATATATATATATATATATATATATATATATATATAACAAAACAGTGTATATGATGGAGGAGAATAACACGACATACTAAAAATAAAAATCAATAAAATTAGTATGGACAATGTAACCTAAGTGAATAGAATATTTAAGATTTTAAAAAATTAAGATTGGCGAGCTAGCATGTATCTTGATTTGTTGATCGGTTTGAAAGTAGATCAAGCTGTGTAGCTTTTGTATCCTCTTTGAAGCTAGTCTCTGAAGTTGAAATGTACACATAGTTTTCTACCTGCTAGTTATTTAATGTTGTTCACATGTCAATCTGGCGGAAGTAATGATATCAATAATTAATATTTGATTTCTCCTAGTAAATAATTTGGATGACTTAAATTAGTGTATGAAATTGCTTTACCAATTTCTTTGAGTACTAATCTTCAATGGACTGGATGTTTCAAGTTTCATAAAGAAATTTATTTGATATATGATATTCGGCTACACTTGTATGAAGAACTTTTCTTTGAACTCCACGTACTTTGCACATTAATCTTTGACTAAATGACCTTGCTGGAAATGCATAAAGTATGCTCGATATGATCAACATAGTGTAAAATATTTTCTTTGACCATATATTCAGAGATTTTGATTTGCAAATATGATGTAAGCATTGAAAAAATAATGTTATAATTTTTAAATTACATTTTATTCAGATGTAACTTGAAAGTTAGTCTGGTCTAATAATGCCTAGATGTTTTGTTTCATTTTTATTTGTAATATATTCATTCAAAACCTTTAATTCAAAGTGAATTTTAGTCGTCTTATAGTGAAAATTACAGCTGAGCTCTTAGATCCATTTATTTTTAGGTTCTAGTTTTGGGGCCATTATTACTTGTTATTTAAGTAACTTTACATTTTATTGTAAGCTTATTGGATATCCCTATGATATAAATTGAAGTATCATCTGCCAACTGTACAAAATGACGACAATTTTCATGTTAAGAGAAATCTGCTATATAAAATGCTGAATAGCTTTGGAGATGCATATACTGTCCCTTGAGGTACTCCTACCTGTATGGTTAAGAGTGAAAGATAATCGGATATAGTTCTGTCATCCAGCGGCAAAAGATGGAATCAGCTGAAGATCGGAAGGGGGTTATAATATTCTGTGGATTGGTCAAGGATTAGAAATTTGGTCTTGGATGACTGGTAGTCTGTATATCGGCGAGATTAAGACTTTGATTAGCGTACCAACAATGGAAGTGATTACAATAATGTAAATTGGTAAATAATTAAGAGTAGGAGATACTCGGGTATAGTGCTGCCATCCAGTGGCGAAAGAAGAAATCAGTGAACTGAAGACCGGAAGTGACCTATTCTCTTATGTGGTTTGGTCAAAGTTTAGCAACTTTGTCTTGGAAGATTGTGAGCTATGTATGGACGAGGCTGAGACTGGGTTAGCTAATAAAGTCTTCTGACTAGTTCATGTGTGACGCTTTTTTTACTTGCAGCGAGTGTGAGAAGAAATTTGATTTGCAGGATGGAGATATTTTGGTAGTTCAAAATGTAGGCTGCTACTTCCAAAAAATTTCAGCATTGCTTTCTCCTTCATATTCAACATTACTACAGATGATTATTATAATGGCTAAATCTTTATTTAATTTCCTTTACGAAGTACAAAAGCTATCAGAAATAGTGACAGGTAATATTGCCGTTATGGAGTAATGGTAGACTTACAAAAAGTAGTATTGACAGATAATATACCTCAAAGTCCTTTTGTCACAGGACTTACTGGGATTTGAACCTCGAACCTCATTGATGAGAAGCGATCTGTTAACCTTATTAAGGCTGAGTCATTGTGTAAAATGACATTAACATCGTTATTTGCATGGCTAAAAGCTTATTTTAAAACCAATTAAAGAAATTATATTTACAGCCAACGATCTGATAAATTTACTTCCTACCCTAATAAAACCAACCTGGACTACATGGAAATAGCTCGGGGGTCACACAATGTTTATAGACCACCCATTACAAACCTACAAATTGAATATAACTCACATTTCGATTGACAAAAAATGCCTATTTGATAGTGGGGTAGGAGGAATCTGACAAATAGGTTGGAATTATTAAGCAAGCGGTTCTACACTGGGCACAGGTGTAAATTCTGGATGTTAGTGGGGCAGGTGACAAGGTACTAACTGCCATTGACTAAAAAGACCACCTTCGAATTAGTTATATCTCTTGACAACCAGATGGGGCAACTGCAGTAAACCTGTGTAAGGTACCCAGAGTCCAGATACTATCAGGACAGTTGAGCGTGTCTTCAAACTCAGCTGTCTGGGCTGGAGTTAAGATGTAATGCCAAGATTGCCGTCTCTCTCGGCGAGTATTCCAACAGACCAACGGTTTGATTCCGTTCTTTGTTTATCGCCTATTCTGACTGGGCTATAAAAAGTTTATATCAAATTTTATATGTTCTCAGTTCTCTGTGATCTAATACTTTAGGTGCTTGCGTTTGGACTCAAAGGGCGGGAGATCTATCTAAGCAAAGGTAATGAATTTTAGGAAGAAAGATTCTAAATAAAGAGTTGGCTTCAGGTAGTGAAGTTATTACATATATTTCGTTGAAACAAGGCTGTCTGAATAATTGCCATATTATTATTTTACCACAATAATAATAATAATAATAATAATAATAATAATAATAATAATAATAATAATACTTACTGGCTTTTAAGGAACCCGGAGGTTCATTGTCGCCCTCACATAAGCCCGCCATTGGTCCCTATCCTGAGCAAGATTAATCCATTCTCTATCATCATATCCCACCTCCCTCAAATCCATTTTAATACTATCTTCCCATCTACGTCTCGGCCTCCCTAAAGGTCTTTTTCCCTCCGGCCTCCCAACTAACACTCTATATGCATTTCTGGATTCGCCCATACGTGCTACATGCCCTGCCCATCTCAAAGTCTGGATTTAATGTTCCTAATTATGTCAGGTGAAGAATACAATGCGTGCAGTTCTGTGTTCTGTAACTTTCTCCATTCTCCTGTAACTTCATCCCTCTTAGCCCTAGATATTTTCCTAAGCACCTTATTTTCAAACACCCTTAATCTCTGTTCCTATCTCAAAGTGAGAGTCCAAGTTTCACAACCATAAAGAACAACCGGTAATATAACTGTTTTATAAATTCTAACTTCCAGATTTTTCGACAGCAGACTGGATGATAAAAGTTTCTCAACAGAATAATAACAGGCATTTCCCATATTTATTCAGTGTTTAATTTCCTCCCGAGTATGATTTATATTTGTTGCTGTTGGTTCCAGATATTTGAACTTCTCCACCTCTTCAAAAGATAAATTTCCAATTTTTATATTTCCATTTCGTACAATAATAATAATAATAATAATAATAATAATAATAATAATAATAATAATAATAATAATGGTAGTAGTAGTTTTATTTTCCTTCGCAGAGTTAAGGCCATGAGGCCTTGTCTTCCACTCAGCCAGGATCGAAGCACATTCAGGAAAATATATATCGGTATACAATAATTATTAACTGAAAAAATTACCCCTCTTACCCTAGCATCTCGTTTTGTTTACCTTTCACTACCTCGAACCCGAAACATGTACTTTCTCTCTATTCCTCTGCACAGAACATCCTTTTACTCATCATCTTGCAGCCTATCGATTCCACGCCTCTAGAATTATCTCCATGACCATGTCAGAGACTCTCGGACAATATCAAAATTCAAATTTAAATTTAAAAATCACATTCTAGTTCATGGAATTGCTTGTTGAACACCTGTCAGGTTACGCAACTTTGCCTTAACCCGTGACATATAGTAAATATTGTAACTATGTTGTTGTAAAATTGACAATTAATATTTAATGTATTTATTATTATTATTATTATTATTATTATTATTATCAGTTATCAATATCATCATTGCTATCTTTGTTTTACTTTCTTTTTTTCTTGTATTAGCTCGATGAGAGCTTTACAGTATAGTGTTCTTTTGACCCTATTGACCCTCTATAGGGCTTTAATTTAATTTGTATTATTTTCATCAGCGTTTGTATTAAATACAGAAATTTTCTTTTTTGTATTTTTGTTCTATCTGATAGGATGGAAGAGAAGGCCTTATGGCCTTAATCCTGTTAGATTAAATAAATAAGTAAATAAATAAATAAAAAATAAATAGATAAATAGGTAGGTAGATAGATAGACAGACAGACAGATAGACAGACAGACAGACAGACAGACAGATAGATAGATAGACAGATAAATACATAATAATAAAAAATAAATAAAATAAAATGTAAAAATGATTGAATACATATGAATATAATCACAAACAAGAAAATACATTCCGGTATATAAGTATTAGGTTAAATAAAAGAATTAATACATATGAATATAATCACACAGCTATCTATAATCTATCGCTACCTGGCAACCTGGATTGTTGTTATTGTTGACCAAAGCTGAAGAGAATAAAGCTACGAAAACGTGTTGAGCATTTCATCTAGTAGTTGTGTTTGTGTATTAAATTATTTTAAAATGGTGTATACCCTTCAAGAGAGAACATAAATCATCCTTATTGATTAAATTTAGGAAATTACACAAAATAAACTGTTTTTTTCATCTTACAATCAACTGATAATAACAGAAATACAGGTTGTCCGGCGACGATAGAAAACAAAAGATGCGAAAACAAATGAATGAGGTGTATAAACAATTGAATGCTCTTTCACATTTAAGGATAAAAATATAGAGGTGCCATTTGAAACTTCAAAGTGGGGGTGGCTGGCGGTGGGGGTGTGAAATCTAAAATGTGTTTAAGCCTGGTTTCAGACTTCCCCCTCAATATCTAAATTGAGTGTTTTTTGTTTAAAACAATAATAATTACAATTCTTCAAGCAATCAAAGAATGTTTGCGAAATATGTCAGAAACTTTATAAAATCTGTTGTGGTCAGATAATTGATGTAGAGAGGTGTATCACTGGGGTTCAGAGGGTTAAATACGTTGTGGATTCCTCAGTCATCAAGGGAATAAAAACTGTAAGTGAAACCTGTATGGTCTGCGTTCGTTATAATGGATTCACGTCTCGCTCCGCAAGGAAAAAAAAAAGAGACTCTGTAATTTATTTGCCCGACGAAGCGAGTCAAAGATTTGCGTTTAATCTGAGCATCTCTGGGAATGTCATAAAGAGGTGATGTGCTATTGTTTATAAGTACTTCGTGACGAATATACGCCGCATGGACAGTAAAAATGTGTTATAAATTACTATGTTCAATGCTTGATCGTCTAATATCGCTTTCTGCTATCTCAATTGAATGGTGTGATATGTGTCTTGAGCAGGGTATACTGTGTAGAAAGTTGTAAATTAATATTCATATACTGTACCTGACTGGAATCAGTGTACCACAATAATGGACGTGAAACAAAGAGAAGACGCAACACTTCGCGTTCCGTCAGATAGTATGATTACAAAACTCCTTATTCCTATGATTTATTATTATTATTATTATTATTATTATTATTATTATTATTATTATTATTATTATTATTATATAGGTTTGGAAGTAAATCCCGTAAATACAAAGTATATAATTATGTCTCGTGACGAGAATATTGTACGAAATGGAAATATAAAAATTGGAAATTTATCTTTTGAAGAGGTGGAAAAGTTCAAATATCTCGGAGCAATAGTAACAAATATAAATGATACTCGGGAAGAAATTAAACACAGAATAAATATGGGAAATGCGTGTTATTTTTCGGTTGAGAAGCTTTTATTATCCAGACTGCTGTCAAAAAATCTGAATGTTAGAATTTACAAAACAGTTATATTACCGGTTGTTCTTTATGGTTGTGAAACTTAGACTCTCGCTTTGAGACAGGAACATAGGTTAAGGTGAAAGAGTAATGGAACGGAGAAAAATTCTCTCCGGCGCCGGGATTTGAACCCGGATTTTCAGCTCTACGTGCTGACGCTTTATCCACTAAGCCACACCGGATTCCACCCCGGCGTCGGAAGAATCGTCTCAGTTTTAATTTCCAACTCTTGGGTTCCCTCTAGTGGCCGCCCTCTGCACTACGTCATAGATATCTATGAACCTAGGACGGAAGTCCATATATGTGCTGGGGTGCACTCGTAATGAGTGACTAGTTGGCCGGGATCCGACGGAATAAGCGCCGTCTTAAATCACGAAGTGATTTACGCATACCATATATATTATTATAATGTACCGAAGTACATATGATATTTCCATGCAGATGTTCTGCGTCCTCATACGATGAAAGAGTAATGGAAAGGAGAAAAATTCTCTCCGGCGCCAGGATTTGAACCCGGGTTTTCAGCTCTACGTGCTGACGCTTTATCCACTAAGCCACACCGGATTCCACCCCGGCGTCGAAAGAATCGTCTCAGTTTTAAGTTCCAACTCTTGGCTTCCCTCTAGTGGCCGCCCTCTGCACTACGTCATAGATATCTATGAACCTAGGACGGAAGTCCACATATGTGCTGAGGTGCACTCGTAATGAGTGACTAGTTGGCCGGGATCCGACGGAATAAGCACTGGAGAGAATTTTTCCCCGTTCCATTACTCTTTCATCGTATGAGGACGCAGAATATCTGCATGGAAATATCATATGTACTTCGGTACATTATAATAATATATAGGTTAAGGGTGTTCGAGAATAAGGTGCTTAGGAAAATATTTGGGGCTAAGAGGGATGAAATTACAGGAGAATGAAGAAAGTTACTGTCGATGACACAGCTCATCTGCCCTGAACCTTGGGGAAGTAAGGGGTGTTGTTTAGAGGGGTGTGAGGCTAACTTTGGAGCAAGCGGCTGGCTAACGGTGCTTTTCGTATGAATACCCTCTGCTTAATCCCCTTTCTATTTTCTCCAAGAAAACATTTCTCTCTCTTCATTTGTACTTGGAAGACGAAGGTGAACGTTTGCTTAATAGAATTGCTGGTGTAAATATATATTCAAAGTTAAGACGTAGCAATATAACTTTCATATGTAGTGTACTCCATAATCCACAAGGAACCCGGAGGTTCATTGCCGCCCTCACATATGCCCGCCGTCGGTCCCTATCCTGAGCAAGATTAATCCAGTCTCTACCATCATATAACACCTCCCTCAAATCCATTTTAATATCATCTTCCCACCTACATCTTGGCCTCCCCAAAGGTCTTTTTCCCTCCTGCCTCCCATCTAACACTCTATATGCATTTCTGGAATCGCCCATACGTGCTACATGCCCTGCCCATCTCAAACGTCTGGATTTTATGTTCCTAATTATGTCAGGTGAAGTATACAATGCGTGCAGCTCTGCGTTGTGTAACTTTCTCCATTCTCTTGTAACTTTATCCCTCTTAGCCCCAAATATTTTCCTAAGAACCTTATTCTCAAACACCCTTAATCTCTGTTCCTCTCTCAAAGTGAGAGTCCAAGTTTCACAACCATAGAGAACAACCGGTAATATAACTGTTTTATAAATTCTAACTTTCAAATTTTTTGACAGAAGACTAGATGACAAAAGCTTCTCAACCGAATAATAACAGGCATTTCCCATATTTATTCTGCGTTTAATTTCCTTCTGAGTGTCATTTATATTTGTTACTGTTGCTCCAAGATATTTGAATTTTTCCACCTCTTCAAAGGAGAAAATCTAAAGAATATAAAAAGATAAATGATAGAAAAATTTTAATTCAGGATGATTAAATAAACATGAATCATTTTAGAAGGTACCATTATTATTGAAAGTACAATGTTGACAAACAAAGAAAGAAATGCTAGAGAGGTGATAAAAACAAACAAATGCTGGGGAGGTGATAGAAATAAATGCTAGGGAAGTGATACAAATTGTAGGATAAGCAGTCATAATTGGTTGAAACTTGTCCTTAAGTTCCGTTTTATTGATCAAAAATAGTATGTCGGAGGAAAGTATAAGTCATAAATAATACCTACTAAAAATGTATTTGCATGCAAATCTGATACAACGAAAGTCGGATCATTCATTCATTCGTTCATAGTTTCGTGCACAAGGCCAGGTCTTTCAGTGCAAACCCAGCATTCTTCATTCTTCACTGGTCGGATGATACTTTGCTATTGATAGTGTTGCTATTAATGATGATGATGATGATGATGATGATGATGATGATGATGATGATGATGATAAATATGCGGAAACCTCTTTTGCACAATATACTCATATCTAGACGTTCACAGCTAACGAGAAACCTTTCCGTGCATTACTGAATGTCTTCTTGTTTTCTGAAGGGAGAAGCGACCTTGATAGTCTTCTTGTTTTTTAATTTCAAGAAAGTCAGTCACTCAGTCAGTGAGTGAGTTCAGGCGGAGGTAATTTCGTATAAATCGTTTAATTTTTTCTCCCTTCACAATTCCAGTTTTTTATGCGGGTCCGAGCTGGTGGGGCGCAGCAGGGGTCCTTGTTATAGGGTGACCCCCCGGGGATCAAGGAGCGCCGGTCCAAAATGGGCGCCGTATTTTATGTTTGGAAATACATTTCTTTTTCACCTTACACGCTCGGGATGATCTCGTACCCCATTAGGGAAGTGGTCTCCTGTTTATCAACCATAACGCTGACCTCAAGGTTGGCGAAAACTGCTTTTACAACCGCATCGCTTCGTTATGAGTTATTGGTGTCTTACCTTTGTTTTCCGTGCAGAAACCAACATATACTCAAACACACGCACACATATATACTTACAGGTTCTCCCAGTGTATGACTAATTGCTTCTGGTATGACTTAAGCCCATATTCATTGGATCAAGTCCACGACTGATGGCTGTAGTGTATGTACTACTTTTAGCGTTTTATGATAGTTAAAGTGAGTACGAAATCCGTCCATGGCGTGGGTATATGCATTTATATCGAGAAAATAAGTCCAATTAGGCCACCACATTTTGGTGTATTGTCACTTGAAGCAAGTAAAGCGATAGGTTTGGAAGTAAATCCCGAAAAGACAAAGTATATGATTATTTCTCATTACCGGAATATTGTACGAAATGGAAATATAAAAATTGGAGATTTACCCTTCGAAGAGGTGGAGAAATTCAAATATCTTGGAGTAACAGTAACAAATATAAATGACACTCGGAAGGACATTAAACGCAGAATAAATATGGGAAATGCCTGTTATTATTCGGTTGAGAAGGTTTTGTCATCTAGTCTGCTGTCAAAAAATCTGAAAGTTAGAATTTATAAAACAGTCATATTATCGGTACCGGTTGTTCTGTATGGTTGTGAGACTTGGACTTTCACTTTGAGAGAGGAACAGAGATTAAAGGTGTTTGAGAATAAGGTTCTTAGGAAAATATTTGGGGCTAAGAGGGATGAAGTTACAGGAGAATGGAGAAAGTTACACAACGCAGAACTGCACGCATTGCATTCTTCACGTGACATAATTAGGAACATGAAATCCAGATGTTTGAGATGGGCAGGGCATGTAGCATGTATAGGCGAATCCAGAAATGCATATAGAGTGTTAGTTGGGTGACCGGAGGGGAAAAGATCTTTGGGGAGGCCGAGATGCAGGTGGGAGGATAATATTGAAATGGATTTGACGGAGGTGGGATATGATGATAGAGACTGGATTAATCTTATACAGGATAGGGACCGATGATGGGCTTATGTGAGGGCGGCAATGAACCTGTGGGTTCCTTAAAAGCCATTTGTAAGTAAGTAAGTAAGTGAGTCAGATAAGAAACAAAATAAGAAACATCTATATACGTAATACAAGAGAATCAATAGATGAATTTGTAGGTAGACACAAGGACAAACATGTAGGTATTCAAATGGTAGATAAGCAGATGAGGAAAGATAATGATGATTTTTATATGGATAGATAGGTGTTTAGGTAGATGGAGAGGTGTTACATGGTCAGGGTGGAAAGGTAGCCAGAGAAATAAAAGGAAGCAAAAAAAAAAATTAGCCTACTTACGTACGTACTTTGTATTGTATTGTATTGTATTGTATTGTATTTATTAACATTCCATTGTATTCGTACATTGCTTCATAGGTAGAATATGGAACAAGTAAAAAAACTTAATACTACTATAAAGTCTTAATTGAAGGGCTCAGAGCCAAAGGCGACCGACCTACAAATTTGTATTGTTCATTATTAAGCCTTTTTTCAAAACTGTACATTGTTGTTATAAATTCATGATATTTTTGTTGTATTTATTCAATGGAGACCAATTAAAATAAATTGTGAAACCTATCATTTTTGTCAGGATCCTCTGAATATCAACTCTTATTTACTCATTTTGTAATTGTGGGTTAGTCGCCTTTGGCTCTGAGCTCTTCAATTTATAGTCACAGTCTAGATGAAATATATACAGAAGAGGTTTACAATATAGTCTACTAGTACTACACAAAGTTTTAGTATCAATTTCATGAAGCGTTGTTGAATGCCATGAATTCGCCTACAGAATAGAAAGCGTGAGAAATTAGATACTTCTTTAATTTGGCCCTAAATAATCTTATGTTTTGAGTTTCATTTTTTATATCCATAGGGAGACTATTAAAAATTTTTACTACCGTATAACGCACTCATTTTTGATAGCACGATAGACTTGCCGAAGGAGTATGAAAGGTACTTTCATCTGAAATCGTTTATTCAATATAAATATATTCCCCACCGATTGTGTTCCTA